>NC_061514.1:247410909-247529857 GCF_022539505.1 Lolium rigidum | reverse complement strand
TGTAACATCCCAAAAATTTCAAAATAAAGAAAATGAATTTCCCTTTTTCCAAATTTTGGAACCAATAAAAACTTTTCTTAAATTAAGTTTGATACATAGTACTCATGCTTAATTCTTGTGCTTTTGCCATGATTATTTAATTAGTATTTGAAATAATCTTAAACCCTAAACCTCACCCCTCCTTTCACCATCCAAGTTAAATCAAAATAAAAAGGAATTAAATAAGAAAAGGGCCTATGTGCCTATGACTATTTTTGTGGAACTTTTACTTAGACCTTTCTACCTTGTGTAGATGTTTTGAAAACATTAAATCAACCCTACATAGTACTCAACCAATCAAATCCAAGTTGAAAACCAAGTCTTTTTAAAAATAAAATAAAAATGCCATAGAGGCATATGAGAGTAAAATAGCAAATTTGTGAATTTGAGAATATTGAGCCTAAGACTTGTTGTGAATGGTTGGATCACTCCTCTATACCATTTCAACACTAAACCACATCAAGTGGGTCAAGAAAAATCAAATTAAGAATCAAATGCAACATATGCATAGAGGCATATGTGGCACATAGCCATTTTTCCCAAACCTTGACCTATGCATTTATATCTTGACCAAATGGTGTGAAATCATCTCTAAACCTAATCTAACCCTAAATGGACCCTAACCCATGCCCAAGTAAAGCAAGATAAACAAAAGAGGAAAATAAGGAAAATTGACATATCACCTCTTATGTGTTTATGACCATTTTTGCAAATCTTTGAACTAGACCTTTTGGAATGGTTTCAATGGTTTGGAAATGTTCCTAAACTAATAAGAATCACTTTGGAGTCAAGAAAATCAAATCAAATAGAGAGAAATGAAATAGTGAGAAAGTTCCATTTTCACTCACATACACTTTAGCCAATTTTGCAAATCTTCAACCAAGGCCACATTTGCTTGGGCCATTGTTTGTAAAACACTTATATATCAATAACACACCCTTTTGAATCAAACAAACCCAATTCAAATCAAAGAAACAATCAAATTCAATATACATGTGATAATGGTCACTTTGCCCATTTATAAAATGTTACCCACTTTGCACCCCTGGTTTGGAAGTTTCCTAAACTAAACTTGGTCAAATCTTTCCACCTCATCCAAGACCATGTCAAGGTGAACCACTTTGATGTTGACCACCAGTGTTGACTCTGCCTAGGTTGACCAGAATAGAGATGCCAAGTGGAGACATTGAATCAAAGAGAAGATCACCTCATATTTGAAATCTTGCAAACCTTCACCAAATTGACCACCACCACCACCATTCTACCTCTTTAAATATATGAATGAGATGCACCAAAAAGATTTTCAAAATTCAAATAAAAATCTCATGCGGCCATTGTGTCGAGCACTTGGGAGGCAACATTCCAAAATTGTGATACCCCTCAATACCCACTGGTTTTTGGGATAAACCACTTTAATCTTGTGATGATGTTGCTCCTGTACCCCCTCTGCAGCAAGCCCTACCCTTTTGCACCGATTAAAGTGAAGGAATGATCACAATCTTCACCATGCCGGCCATGATAGACACACTCATGCCAAACCCTACCCTGGACCTCACCTCTCCCTCCAACCTTGCCAAACTAGCCTCTCTCACTCTACTGAGCATGCTAGGAAAGATCCCAACTCCAAACCATGCACGACAAGCCCTGGCCGCGACGTGATCACCACGCACGGGCGCGCCGGAGCGTGCATCGGCACGTCATCGGACGCGCCAGTACACCGCGTCGCCTGGTCGCGTCTGTCCTCCCCTCGCCTTCTCCCTTTGCACGCACGATCGCCACTGCACCAGCTACACCGTAGACAACCTCACTAGCTCGAGGAAGCAATGTCGTCGTCGCCATGATCAAAGGATTTCCCGCCAGTACTGCGGCACTCATTTGCACGCGCCCGATCCATCCTGTCACCCTTTGGCAGCGCTAGCTAGACGTTGAGCATCGCCTAGCCGTCGCCTACCTCGCGCACCACCTCACCTGCCCCTTCACGCCCTCGAACGCCGTCGCCACCGATGACCTTGCTCGCACCCCTCAGCCTCACCTCAATGCTATATATAGAGCCACTCCCGCGCCTCCTTCTCTACACAAAACTTGCTCCCCTCCTCTCTCTGATCCTCCTCGACCTCTCTCCCCTCCACATCGTCGCCAGTAGACCGCCAATCGACCGCTGAAGCCCGCGGCGGTGCTGCAGAAGAGGCCGACGATTGCCGCCACCATTGGAGTCACTGTCGGTACTAGACGAACCGCCGTCGTCCGCAACGCCACCGTGCATCGACGCCGTTGATCGCCGGAGCTCCAGCTCGCCGCTGACCCCCTACCTCCGCCGTGCCCGCACCTCCCTCTCGTCGATGTAGACGACGCCTGTAAGCCGCACGATCTCCTTCTGATCCTACGTCCCACGTTCATCCATACCGATTCGGTATTAAAACTCGCTGACCGCTGGGTCCCACTGTCAGTTGGCCCGCAGCGTTAGTTGGGCTGGCCCCTTTACCTTTTCAAACCAATTCGGCCCATCTGTGTTCCCGCCTAAGCCCAAGATTCAAATTCGTTTAATCCCTTTTCAGTTCAAATTCAATACTGGTCTTTGTTAGAATTCAAATAGTTTCAAATCTACAAACCCAAATTTGATTCCAGAGTCCTTATGAAATGATCTAGCTAATCCCACTGGTTTGGACCCTAGAACTATTGTAGAATTTGAATAGCAAAAATAACAAGTCAGAGACTTTTCAGTTTTCAAATAAATCTAGAAATTCAACCATATTGAATTTTGAGGTGATCCACCTCTCATAATTCACATTTCACAAACTCTAATTTAATATGTAAAAATATGATATGGGTTCTGTACATGATCATGGGCTAGAAGCAAAATATTGGCTATGTAGTCAATACTAGCCCATTTCAACTATTTCAAATTTTAGGAATTTAAATCTATGAGGTGTAGCACCTCATTTAAATCACCTTCCCAAGTGTTATGAAGTAATGTGATGTCCTTAGTTAGATGGTCTCACACTTGCTCACTTGAGGATATTAAATCACAAGGGTTATTTAAATTGCATGAGATGTTGAATCTCATTTAAATCATGTTTCTCAAATAATAAGTGAGAAGTGTTGACCTGGGTCAACATGTGATCATACATTGTTATTTGAAGGTTAATTCTTAACAACTTTTCAATGAGAGGAAATTTATTTCTCCACACTAAAGAGAAACCCTAATTCACATTTCAATGAGAGGAAATTATTTTCCTAACACTAAATAAGAAAACCCTAGCATAATTTTGGGTAGAAATGTTAAGTAGTGATGCTAGATCATTTGTGTGAGCCATTAAGGCTAATTAAGAGTACTTAAGTATTGTTTGGTGATTGTATCCTCGTATTCGTTTATAGACGCTAGTACCGGAGAATATCAAGAGGAGGAGGTATTCTACCAAGAGGAAGGAGAAGAAAACTTTGAGCACTACCCCAATCAAGGCAAGCTATTACCAATGCAAGCTAGACTAATGCAAAGCTCTACAAGAGCAAGGCACCATTACATTTTACTTTATGTCTATTGGTCATATCCCAAGTTTTACTTTACAAGCTTTATTGAATTTATCAAAGTTACTTTTTGATTCATGATTCACTTAGTTTAATTATGGAGTAGTACAAGAGCATCAAACTTAGCCTAGAGCAATACAAGTTGATTAGCACCCCTCAGGACTAGTTGCCAGTGCTAAACTAAAATTGACTACTATAGATGGGAACTTGTGAAAACCAATGACTTTGAAAACCTTGGAATGATGAGTCATTCTACTGAAAGATTTTTGAAGGTGAATATGATTAGTGAATGACTTGGTGAAACTTACCAAAAACTGATGGTTGGGTTCGGATGCGATACCATTCCAATTCTTAAGTATCCCCACAATACCTGAATCTGGGTAAGGCTTAACTGGAAACTTATGTATTTTAGTATGGGTTCCCTCTGAACAAGCGTCATAGGGGTTATGCCGAGGCTGCCTCCCTCGAAAGTGAAATGACGTGAAATGAGGTGAATGTCTTACCCAAGCCCTGCGCAGTTCCCGGGTTGATGGTTTGTTTTCACCGGGAGGCCAAGCTCATGGGGAGAGGTGCCTATACTAGGGTATGTAAATGAAAGGTTAGGATTGGTAGTTCGCGCACTGAGTGCGATAAATCGAGGCCGCTTACCTCGACGGACTATTGCAATTATTGTGGCACAAGTGTACGACCTCTGCAGAGTGTAAACCTATTCGAATAGCCGCGTCCGCGGTCATGGACAGTTGGAAAGGCCATACTGTTCCGTCATCAGAACTTTTCTAAAAATATGAATGGTGATTTGTGACTTGTGACTTGAATTGAAAGGCGACTTTGACTTTGAATCACAACTGAGTTGTGGGAATGTCACTAATGTTCCCACTTGAGTTAAGTTAGGCAAATGAAGAGGCTTTGATTACTAAAGTGCTTATGAAATAAAACTGGCTTTATGCAAATGAAACTAGAGCTTAGCACCCCCTTACCATAGCTGCTAGTATTTACCTTAGTATTAGTTTGTGAGTACTTTAAACTACTCATGGCTGTGTCCCTGGCTATTCAAATGGCCAGACTATGAAGAGGAGTATCAGAACCCGGAAGAAGGACAGCAGGACGTCTACGACAACTAGGATCACTCCTGTAATAACCTAGAACATAGGAACAACGAAGGGTAGATTTAGAAATGGGATGTGCATTTCATCGCAAAACGGGGGAAATTTTCGCGCCTTATTGCAACTAAACCTAAGAGGGATCGAGGTTCTCTCTCATTTTGCACTTAGGGTTAGGTAATGTGAGTTAGGGAAATTTCGACATGATCTCTTTTGTATCTTGTTGATTTGGGGAATGACTTCATTTGACAAGTGATAATACATTGAACAATAAGCATTGAGCAATATAAATAATGAATTCATAATTCAAACACATCAATTCAAATGACTTTGAATTTCAAATTGAATATTAAATACAATATTTAATCCAGAATATAAACATTACATAACTCAAAAGCTCATAAACAAAAAACTTGAGCTTTATTGATACACGACACAAATTACATTGTCTTTACAAAATTCTTGATACAAGAATTGATGAATAATAAACAGAAATGAAAAAGGAAAATTACAATATTGTCCTAAACTAAAACCTAGACTAAATGCTTTGAAGAATATCTTCTGGTCATATTCAACTTCAAAACCTGCAAAACATAAAAGCAAATGCTAGCCAGAATGTTAAGTGTTAGAAGTTCAGTTTGGACAGAGTGAAGACATAACAGAATTCAGTTTGGACAGAGTACACTGTCACTGCACACTTGTGCTTGTCCAAAGCCTGGACAGCACAAGATAGGATCAAGCAGACCAACACTGAGCACCACCAGAGGGCTCAAGTTTCAGCATATGAGAGCACAGCTCATGTGTGCTGTGCAAGCCACAGCAAGGCCATGCAGGAGCTTAGTCACAAAGCAAGCCAGGCCTGTGTGTCATGGCCAGAATAGAAGTAGGGATCATATAAAAGGAACACAAACCCTAGAACAATGACCAGTCGACCAGATAAGAAATTCACCAGGTAAGGGTGAAGCTAGAACACCAGAGTTCATCCAGTTCTTGCTCAAGAACAGAACCAACACACACAACCACTCAGCCACCGGGAACCATGGTGACCTAGAAGATCAACCAGGATCTGGAGGTGAAGGGCTGTGAACATCAACCACAAGTCCGCAACAACAAAACATTTCACTCTAGGAGCTGGAACAAGGTATACCAAGTTCCTGGAGATAGATCCAATGGATCTAATCCATAAATCATGCATAACATAGTCATGGGATTGAGCAGATGCTCAACAGGGTAAATCATCACTTGGTTTTCACCAAGGATCACCGCTAGTCTAAAAGCCACTAAAATAGAAATCATCCAGATACGATCGGTGCACGAGCTAGCAAGCATGCACAGAGGCACACAATAGCAAGATCTTATGCACAGATAGCACCAGTAGATGTATTGCAATAATTAGCAGCTAGTAAAGACTACACAGAAAATCCTAGGCACATAACCATCAGTAAAACCCTAGATTTCATCACAGGCAAACATATTGGCATTCATAGTTAGTATGATCCCCAAACATGCAAGCAAAGTTGAGTAGCCCACAAGATCCAACCAAACATGTGAGCAACCAATCAGTAGCAAGGCTACTGAGGTCACATCACACTTAGCACCATTTAAAGTAAAGCCAAATACAGAACATCATTATCCAGAGTTGGATTCAGATTCATTTGCTTGTTAAATAATCATGAACAACAAATTCATATACAAGCAAGTAATTTAAATCATCACTGCATAAGCAGTTCATCATGAATCAATTTATTCAAGCATGAATATGTAACAAATTCATACTATTTATTGACAGTAGCACACTGTGAGGCAACACATCACAAGTCACTGCATCATAGCCACTGGATCAAGTCCAATGAGCTAGGATAAGCAACAAGCACATGAATACAGTAAGCATAGTGATGCTTGAGCATCAGCATCAACAAGGAAAATGATTCACTTAGCCACAGAATTAATCAGTCACCAATCACTGACATTAAATTGATCAAATGGATCAATTGAATCAAGTCAAGCCACACAAATAAGCTAGCCAACAAGCAATGATTGATCCAATGGATCAATGGCTTACATAGGAAGCACAGAAGCACCTCACAGGCACCACTAGCATTCACAAGTGTCACTGATGCACAGCAGTACACCTAGACAAGCAAGTGTAGATTGCCAGTAAGCATAGCAAGCCCATAAGCATGAACAGCATGGTATAGCAAGCTTGTAAGCAAGTACAACATAGCATAGCAAGATCAAAGCATGATAGGAGCAATAGATAATCAACACATGGCATGTACATCAAGCAAGGCAACACTGGCCAGTACCAGAAACTGGTGACTTGGCCATAGCTTACAGAAAATGGAAGCACAGGTAGCTTAGGCAGCAATTGCAAGGCTCTGTATGATCACAGGATCACCAGAGAGCAGTAGAACAGGAGGAAGAAGAAGCACACTAGCTTGGGAGGCGCACATGCATGGAGAAGAGAAGGAGAAGGAGCAGATCACTTACATGCGCCTGGTGGCAGAGGCTATGGCATGGCGAGGCAGTGCTCGCGCGGCCATAGCAGCCGCAAGACCCAGGGTAGACGCCGGCGTTACGCCGACGAGCACGAACACCACCACAGCACGGCACGGAGACGACGGCACTGGTACTGCAAGCAGCACCGCACCAGGTCGGTCTCAGGAAGCGCGCACGTCGACGGCGAGGGCGAGAGTTCGCCGGAGACCACCAAATCGCCCAAGGCGATTCTCCGAGGGATCCGCAGAGGAGGCGATTCGCCAGGAGAGGAAGAGATTGGAGAAACCACGCGGACAGATCGATAGATCGTCTCGCGGCAGTCCAGATCAGGTAGGTGGCGAAGGTAGGGAGGCCAGGAGGTGGCCGGAGCACGGCGGCGGCCATGGCGGCGACGCCATCGCCACGGGAGTCGCGAGAGGTTAGGGTTAGGGCAAGTGAGCGAGAGAGACGAGTGAGTGAGCGAGGTGGGCCGCTTCGGCGCCACCGACCCGTTATGGGACATGCCTTAGTGGGCTGTCCCATGGGCTTTAGTTAGTGGGCTGGCCCAATAGGGGCCAGGGGTATTTTGGACTTTTCACAAATTAGAAAAAGGCCAGAATTTCACCAATTTTTAGTAAATAAAATACAACTCTAAAAATCCATTAAAAATTGGATTAGTGAATGAAAAATTATTCTTAACCAGAATAAAATATGAAATAGAATTTAAGAAAACAAATTCAAATTTATGAATTTGATGAATTTAAAATAATAACTTGGAATTTCAAACTATTATTTCCTTGTATTTAAAAATCAAGGAAAAATCTCAAATAAGTTCAAATACTTATTTTCAAACATTTCAAAATGAAATTCTATTATTCCAAGTCATTTCTATTGAGAAAGGTATTTTTCAAAGAAAAATACTCTATTCCCTATTTATTCCAAAAATATAGAGGCAACTCTATTATTTCAAATCATTTTTGGAATGAATAATGAATCACCAAGTAAAGTAGTTTTACTTTGAATTATTTTACTTTATGAGAATTAAAGTGGTTTACACATTAAAGCAATTGCAAGTTACTGCCAAAGGCATAAATCTTAAACTCAACCCTAAATTGCAATAACTCAGTGGGGTAAAGGGATTCAACATAAAATAATACATCCATGATTGCATTATTTGGATTTTATAACATTGTCCTTACCGGACAATGATGCTTCTTACGTAACCCGAGGTCCAGGTTCCATCAATCGCATTGAACCGCACTATCTCGCAGTCCACAGTGCAAGTTCACCCTTGCTCATACCAACTTGAGTATTTTCTATTACTTTAATGCAAAGCTATATACTTATCATTCCCGCATCGCAAATAAAATGTTACTTTCCAACTATGAATATGACTATGTGGCTGGCAATGGAACCATGGTATGTGTTGATATGGTGGAGGTTCCATTGCATGGGTTATATTAACCTAGGATTAACCACCAATGCCGTCCAGTTGATTCTAGCGCCGTACAAACCGCGTTAACCATGAGATCTATAATGGCTCTAGTGAAGCCAGCCGTATCTTTTCCCTTCCGCACGCCAACGGACCGGTAGAGCTGCGGGGTGTTGGAGGCACCGCCGTAGGTTGGGATAGCCTTTTAAATCCCCATCCATTAGTGATGTTAGCTCTACGGTCTATGATGGATTGTCCGGAGTACACCGTGAGTAAAGCCGTATTATCTGAAGAAGTCTACCGGGGGTGTAGGGTCGGACAAAAGGGTGGGTTTGCAGTCGCGGAGAAGGCGGTGTGGGCTTGGATCTTTATACCTGGCCTCACACCAAAGGAAGTGTGAACGGGGGCAAGTCCTCGCGGATGGCAAAAAGGGTGGGATCTCTTGTGGGAAAAGTAACGCACCTCCGCAGAGTGTATCAAATTGTGGCTGTCACTCCTTGTTCCGGGAAGGGAACCGCGAACGCGGCAGAAAGGAACTCCATGAAGTTCTGGTCAACTCCGTGAAGACCGACGGGCATAGTTTTCATAATAAAAGCAACCTTTTGAAGAAATGATTTCAAAACATGCATTGACCTCGCGATTTCCCGATCAATGGTCGTAGCTAGTGCATCAAACACCTTTTACTCTTTTAGAACTTGCCGAGTACCTCTCGTACTCACTTTCTTTCGACACCCTTGCTAGACCGTGATCCGGAAATGGAGGCCATCAACGATGGAGCACCAGAAGGAAGCTACGAGCTGGTCTACGAGGAACCCGATCTTACCGGCGGAGTTGAAGGAGTAGACTATGGGATAGTCTACGGACCCGATGACACGGAGGTGGAGGAGTAGTGATAAACCCTAGCATCATAGAGCCGAGCAACGTAGAACTTACCTAAATAAGTTGTTGAGCTCTCCTTTATATATGGTTATAAGTTGTAATCGTACTTAAGTAGTATCTTAGGGTGTTCTCATAGGACCCGTGAGAATACCAACTTGTTAAGACAATGTTTGTAATAATATATGGAGTGTTATGACCTGCAATGTTTCGTTGTACCACTCGAGGGATATGGCAATTTGTGAAGAAGTCCCTTCACAAAGATCATATCAACGACTTGTATACTACAACATGCAGTGGTATGCTCGGGTCACCGCAGCTGGTATCGTAGCAAATGTTGCGACCTTAGGTTGGAAAAACCTAGTATAGGGAAGAAACCGGTAGGAGTCAAGTAGAAATAGTAAAGGATTCTCTAGAAATATGGTGATTATTCACATGAGAATAGCAAAACCATATATTTTAGTGCGATAATTCTTTATTATAGCTATTATGATGCATTATCACTACTAATATTCTGCTTTTGTATACAGCCATAATGGCGAACACTTTTCCAAAAAGGACTTTGAGGAAGGTTGAGGGATGGCTCGGTGATTATGATGGACCAATCACAGCTCTCCTGTGTGGGATGCTGAAGGAACTCCATTGTGACCCACGGATACCTGTTATCAAGTATACCTACTATGATGGGGAAATCCTAGCCAAGTGCAGAGTATCGGTCCAACTACCGACAAAACTGGCCGATGAGTCGTATAATGCCATACGGAGAAGCCAAAACCATCACCACAGACCTATCACATGGCCCTATTCAAGGCAATCCTTGAGATAAGGCAAGCACAAGTCGAGAGAGCTGCTATGTTCGGAGTTTTCTCATATACCTCATGCCGAGGAAGATGAGGATCCCACTCGAATCATCCGGTGTTAGCACACGTAAGTCCCGAAGCTGCAAAGACAACGACATGGATAGCCGTAAGTCTTTATTGACCACGATGTACCTTTTACACATGAAGATGAGGGGTGAGATTGACCACATGCTAGCTGAGTTCACGGACCTCGATAAAGTCCAAACTCGGATGCGTGATCCGAGGGCACAACCACAACACACTACACCTTTCTTTAGCTTAGACAGCCTATGTAGATTTGAGTGACCAGTTGTCCCGTAAAGATCCACTCACACCCAACTTTGTCCCACACTATCCACATGTGTCGCATCGTATGAATCGGATATGGGGAGATGATTCAGAAACCTAAACTGCTCGGAGTCACCAATCGAGAATTCGACTGGTTGGCGTTTCGGGGAACCATTTGGGGATGAAGGAGAACCCATCACTTGTGATACAGAGGATGAAGGAGGCGCGGTTAACCAAGACGTTAACCAAAGCTTTGGGCAGGAAGGGAAAGACACCAACAACTCCATTTCTTTAGATCTGGAGATGGGACTACCCAAAACATCCCAGTACGTTGTAGGTGAGAGTTCTGGAACTAAGAAAAAGAAGAAGAAGAAGATGAGAGGTCAAGTGAGTAGAAATCCTCCATGGATGGCAGAAGAAGGTGAGCTGGTGAGCTGTATCCTACTGGGGATACATATGAGTCATTATCCAGCTACTTTGGCATGACAGATCTCTGTCTCGGCACTTCGTCCGATTCAGATTACATACCTACTGGAAGGACCTTCATTCCGGATGGTGTTCGGAAGACGAATCGCTGTACCGGATGGACCCCAGGGATGTACGCGGAGGCGAGTTATGATGACGAGGAGTAGAGCTCCTAGGAAGAATAAAGTTGTATAGGTGGTATTGTAATAGAACGTATTTTTAAATTTCCGTTGGCTTGGGCTTTAAGCCAAATAAGTGGTTTATATGTACCACATGTAATATAAGTGTGTATGTTATGTAATATACAAAGTATATGCATAATAAATGTTTGTTTTGTATTTGCTTCTTGATTTCATTGTGTGACTAGTTCTGGGCAATGAGTTGAGCTCAGAAAACATTTGCATGGTGTAATTATGAGTAATCGCTCTTTGTTACAGGACTAGGGGGAACATGGCGTTAGTTGAAACTGAAGAGGCTCGAAGAGAGCGGGAGGCGAGAGAAAAAGAGGAGGCAGATGCAGCAGCTAGAGCGGAGAATGCACCACCACCACCACACCCAATGCTGCATCCAGATTTCCAACAGTATATGAGAGCAATGGAAGAAGATAGGAGGCGATACCAGGAAAATCAAAGCAAGAACATGCAAGACTTCTTTACCCAAGTCATCAACGATAAGGGTAATGAAGGCAAGGGAGTAACCCTATCAGACTTCCAAAATGCAAGACCACTACCTTTTACATCAGCTCCGGAACCAATGGACGCCGAAGATTGGCTCATGGATACGGAACGTAAGCCGAAGACCGTTGGTTGCAACGATGAGGAGAAGATTCGATATACTACTTATCCGTTGTCGGGACCAGCAGCGTCATGGTGGGAGAATCTTGTAGCAAGACACCCTCCGGACAAGGTGTTCACCTGGGAGGAGTTCAAGAAGAAGTTCCGGGATGCTCATGTTCCGGAAAGCGTGGTGGAGTTGAAGAAGAGGGAGTTTGACGAACTACGTCTGAACACTGCACCCATCATGCAGTATGTTCGGGATTTCAACAGGTTGTCCAGGTATGCACCTGAGGAAGTGGACTCGGAAGAAAAGAGAAAGAAGCGGTTCATGAAAGGCATGAATCCATACATGAAGATGCAACTGAGGTTGGCACGGATCGCTGAATTCCGGAACCGATTGACTCGGCAATCACTTTCGAGGATGATTACGGGGCAAGTCCAGGAGGATAGGAGGAAGAGGGCTCGTATCGAGCCAAGGAAGTACCCAATTAGTAAACCAACACCTGATCGGAGTTTCAAACCCCGATTTCGACCTACTACTGGTAGTCAATACAACCGGGGAGGTCAGAATCCGAACCCAATCAATCAGATCATCTGCAACAACTGTGGCCTGAGAGGTCATATGCAAAAGGATTGTCAGAAACCCAGAATCATCTGCTATGGTTGTGGGAAGGATGGACACATCAAGCCGGATTGTCCAAATAAGGCGTCTTGGAGCGGACAGAGCTCCGGAGGACGAGGTGGAAACAACAACAACAACCGCAACAACAACAACAACCGCAACAACAACAACAACAACAACAACAACAACAACAACAACAACAACAACAACAACAACAACAACAACAACAACAACAACAACAGAGTGTCCAAACAAGGCGTCTTGGAGCGGACGAGCTCGGAAGAGTCGGATCAAACAAGCAACTTAGGTAACGCTAATGCATCCTTACTCATCCCGGCAAAGTCTTATTTGATACCGGAGCAACCACATCATTTCTTGCATTGGAGTTTGTGGAAAAATTCGGGCTTAGATGTTCTAAGTTAGAAACCCCTATAACTGTTCTATCCGCGGGGGAACGATCTTAGTAACCCACGTGAAAGAAGCACAAGTCATAACCATATGTGACTGTGTGTATTTCGCGGACCTATTCATCATTCCTATGAAGGACATATCAGTCATCCTAGGGATGGACTCGGTTGACAGAGAATGGAGCGGTGATCAACTCGTGGAGACAAAACAAGATCACTTCGCAACTCTATTGGAGGCCGAATAGTTTTCCAAGGAGACAAATACAAGTGAGTTGGAGATAGGATTGGAACTTAATAGTTTGAAGGAAGTGAGGATTGAAGATATCCCCGTAGTAAATGAGTTTTCAGATGTATTTCCTAAGGAACTACCGGGCATGCCACCCGATAGAGAGATAGAATTCACTATCGACCTGATTCCAGGCACATCACCAATAGCTCAACCACCATATAAGATGGGACCAAAGGAGTTAGTGGAACTAAAAGCTCAGATAGATGAGTTGGAACAGAAGGGATTCATTCAAGAAAGTGTGTCACCATGGGGTACACCAGTCATTTTTGTGGACAAAAGAGATGGTGGAAAGAGAATGTGTGGAGATTACAGGAATCTTAACAATGTAACTATCAAGAACAAGTATCCTTTACCTAGAATACAAGATCTTTTTGATCAAGTTCAAGGAGCTGGAGTCTTCTCGAAGATAGATTTAAGGTCAGGATACCATCAAATCAAGATCAAGAAGGAGGATGTACCAAAAACAGCGTTTGTATCAAGGTATGGACACCATGAATACTTGGTTGTACCATTTGGACTAACAAATGCACCAGCTATTTTCATGAATTTGATGAACAAGATATTCATGAAGTACTTGGACAAGTTTGTGATAGTGTTCATAGATGATATTCTAATCTATTCCAAAGATAAAGAAGAACATGCCAAGCATTTGAAGATAGTTCTGCAGATTTTGAGAGAACATCAGCTATATGCAAAGTTCAGTAAATGCAAATTTTGGTTAGATAGTGTTGAATTTCTTGGACATGTCATAACCAAAGAAGGCATAGCGGTGAATCCAAGCAAGGTTCAGTCCGTATTGGAATGGAAATCACCCAAAAATGCTAAGGAGATACGAGGATTCCTTGGTATGGCAGGCTATTATCGGAGATTCATAGAAGGATTTTCGAAGATTGCAGGACCAATGACCAAGTTACTCAAGAAAAATACTCCATTTGAGTGGATCGATGAGTGTGAAGCCAGCTTCCAAACACTCAAAGATAAGTTAACCACAACGACCGGTGTTAGCAGTTCTCGAACCCGGAAAGGATTATACGGTGTATTGTGATGCTTCCAAGAATGGACTTGGATGTGTTCTTATGCAAGATCGGAAGGTAATAGCTTATGGATCAAGACAAGCTTGAAACCACATGAACACAACTACCCAGTACATGATCTAGAATTAGCAGCAATTGTGTATGCTTTGAAGAGTTGGAGACAATTTCTATATGGATCCAAGTGTGAGTTATACACCGATCATAAAAGTTTGAAATACTTCTTCACTCAGAAGGAATTAAACATGAGACAGAAGAGATGGTTAGAGTTGATTAAGGATTATGACCTTACAATCAACTATACACCAGGCAAGGCTAATGTAGTAGCAGATGCCTTAAGCAGGAAGAGTACGGAGAATCAACCTACGGAATGGGAGATTCCAAAGGAACTTCGGAAAGAGCTAGAGGATGCTCAGCATTTTGTTTATTCAAGGTGATGTTAAGGGAAGTGTAGCAACCATGAGGATTATGGATGAGATGTACTCAGACTTGAAGTATGAGATTATCCGGAAACAAGCGGATGATTTGTTCATCCAAGAAGAAATTAAAAGGATTGGAGAGGGAAGACCATCGGAATTCAATCTAGGGGAGTTTGATTCACTATACTTCCAGAAAAGAATATGTGTACCGGATGATCCAGAAGTGAAGTCAATCATATTAAAAGAAGCACATGAAACCCCTTATTCAATACATCCGGGAAGTATTAAGATGTATATGGATTTGAAGGAGATGTTCTGGTGGAACAACATGAAAAGAGAGATAGCACAATATGTCTCTGAATGCCATACATGTCAGCCAGTAAAGGCAGAACATCAAAGTCCGGCTGGATTACTCAAACCACTAGAGATACCGGAGTGGAAATGGGATGAAATCGGAATGGATTTTGTTACTGGTCTACCAATGACTAGTAAGAGGAAGGATATGATATGGGTAATAGTAGATAGACTTACCAAGAGTGCTCATTTCATAGCCAGTAAATACAAAGGATACTGCGGAGAAGCTTGTGGATATATATGTGAAGGAGATTGTTAGCAAGCATGGAGTACCCAAGAAAATAGTCTCAGATAGAGGTTCAATTTTCACATCAGCATTTTGGAAACAACTCCAAGAAGCTTTGGGATCCAAGTTGGATTTCAGTACGGCATATCATCCACAAACCGGAGGACAAACTGAAAGAACCAATCAGATACTTGAAGACATGCTTAGAGCTTGTGCTTTGAACTTTGGAGGCTCATGGGAGGACCATTTACCTTTGGCGGAATTCTCATATAACAATAGTTATCAGAGTAGCATCCAGATGGCACCGTACGAAGCATTATACGGAAGGAAGTGTCGATCACCAATTTGTTGGTTTGAAACCGGAGAGAACAAGGAGTTTACACCGGACTACATCAAGGAGAGACAAGGAGTCATCGAGGTGATCCGGGATAGACTCAAAATAGCTCAAAGTCGTCAAAAGAGTTATGCCGACCAAAGAAGAAGAGATTGGGAACCGAAAGTAGGAGACATGGTATATTTAAAGGTTAGCCCAATGAAAGGACTTAAGAGGTTCGGACTGAAAGGAAAGTTAAATCCTCGATATATAGGACCATTCAAGATACTCAGCCAGAACCGAGGAACAACTTTTGAGTTGGAATTACCGGCGCAACTAAGTCAAGTTCACAATGTATTTCATGTATCACAACTCAGAAAGTGTTTGAAGGCACCGGATGATCCCATCACATATGAAGAAATAGAATTGCAATCTGATCTAACTTATGTGGAAAGACCTCGAAAAGATCTTAGAAGTACAATGGAAGAAGTTAAGAAACAGAGCAATCAAATACCGCAAAGTTCAATGGCAACATCATCCCGAGCGAGAAGCAACTTGGGAGACGGAAGAAGAACTCGGGAAGTCTTACCCCGAGATGTTCGAGTATCAATCTTAACTTCGGGACGAAGTTTCGTTAAGGGGAGAGGCTGTAATAACCCAGAACATAGGAACAACGAAGGGTAGATTTAGAAATGGGATGTGCATTTCATCGCAAAACGGGGGAAATTTTCGCGCCTTATTGCAACTAAACCTAAGAGGGATCAATGTTCTCTCTCATTTTGCACTTAGGGTTAGGCAATGTGAGTTAGGGAAATTTCGACATGATCTCTTTTGTATCTTGTTGATTTGGGGAATGACTTCATTTGACAAGTGATAATACATTGAACAATAAGCATTGAGCAATATAAATAATGAATTCATAATTCAAACACAACTTATGAATTCAAATGACTTTGAATTTCAAATTGAATATTAAATACAATATTTAATCCAGAATATAAACATTACATAACTCAAAAGCTCATAAACAAAAAACTTGAGCTTTATTGATACACAACACAAATTACATTGTCTTTACAATATTCTTGATACAAGAATTGATGAATAATAAACAGAAATGAAAAAGGAAAATTACAATATTGTCCTAAACTAAAACCTAGACTAAATGCTTTGAAGAATATCTTCTGGTCATATTCAACTTCAAAACCTGCAAAACATAAAAGCAAATGCTAGCCAGAATGTTAAGTGTTAGAAATTCAGTTTGGACAGAGTGAAGACATCAACGAAATTCAGTTTGGACAGAGTACACCGTCATCGCACACTTGTGCTTGTCCAAAGCCCGGACAAGACAAGATAGGATCAAGCGGACCAACACCGAGCACCACCAGAGGGCTCAAGTTTCAAAGATATGAGAGCACAGCTCATGTGTGCTGTGCAAGCCACAAGCAAGGCCATGCAAGAGCTTAGTCACAAAGCAAGCCGAGCCCGTGTGTCATGGCCGTAATAGAAGTAGGGATCATATAAAAGGAACACAAACCCTAGAACAATGACCAATCGACCGGATAAGAAATTCACCAGGTAAGGGTGAAGCTAGAACACACAGAGTTCATCCAGCTTCTTGCTCAAGAACAGAACCAACACACACAACCACTCAGCCACCGGGAACCATGGTGACCTAGAAGATCAACCAGGATCCGGAGGTGAAGGGCCGTGAAATCAACCACAAGTCCGCAACAACAAAACATTTCACTCTAGGAGCCGGAACAAGGTATACCAAGTTCCTCGGAGATAGATCCAATGGATCTAATCCATAAATCATGCATGACATAGTCATGGGATTGAGCGAGATGCTCAACAGGGTAAATCATCACTTGGTTTTCACCAAGGATCACCGCTAGTCTAAAAGCCACTAAAATAGAAATCATCCAGATACGATCGGTGCACGAGCTAGCAAGCATGCACAGAGGCACACAATAGCAAGATCTTATGCACAGATAGCACCAGTAGATGTGTTGCAATAATTAGCAGCTAGTAAAGACTACACAGAAAATCCTAAGCATATAACCATCAGTAAAACCCTAGATTTCTTCACCGGCAAGCATATTGGCATTCATAGTTAGTATGATCCCCAAACATGCAAGCAAAGTTGAGTAGCCCACAAGATCCAACCAAACAGGTGAGAAACCAATCAGTAGCAAGGCTACTGAGGTCACATCACACTTAGCACCATTTAAAGTAAAACCAAATACAGAGCATCATTATCCAGAGTTGGATTCAGATTCATTTGCTTGTTAAATAATCATGAATAGCAAATTCATATACAAGCAAGTAATTTAAATCATCACTACATAAGCAGTTCATCATGAATCAATTTATTCAAGCATGAATATGTAACAGATCCATGCTATTTATTGACAGTAGCACACTGTGAGGCAATACAACACAAGTCACTGCATCATAGCCACTGGATCAAGACCAGATGAGCTAAGATAAGCAACAACACATATATACAAGAAGCATAGTTGTGCTTGAGCATCAGCATCAACAAGGAAAATGATTCACTTAGCCACAAAATTAATCAGCAACCAATCACTGACATTTAATTGATCAAATGGATCAATTGAATCAAGTCAAGCCACACAGATAAGCTAGCCAACAAGAAATGGTTGATCCAATGGATCAATGGCTTACACAGGAAGCACAGAAGTATCTCACACACATCACTGGCATTCACAAGTGTCACAAATGCACAACAGTACACCTAGACAAGCAAGTGTAGATTGCCAGTAAGCATAGCAAGCCCATAAGCATGAACATCATGGTATAGCAAGCTTGTAAGCAAGTACAGCATAGCGTAGCAAGATCAGAGCATGCTAGGAGCAATAGATAATCAACACATGGCATGTACAACAAGCAAGGCAGCACTGGCCAGTACCAGAAATTGGTAGATTGGCCATAGCTTGCAGAAAATGGAAGCATAGGCAACTTAGGCAGCTATGGCAAGGCTCTGTGTGATCACAGGATCACCAGAGAGCAGTAGAACAGGAGGAAGAAGAAGCACAGTAGCTTGGGAGGCGCACAGGCATGGAGAAGATAAGGAGAAGGAGCAGAACACTTACATGCGCCTGGTGGCAGAGGCTATGGCATGGCGAGGCAGTGCTCGCGCGGCCATAGCAGCTGCAAGACCCAGGGTAGGCGCCCGCGTTACGCCGATGAGCACGAACACCACCACAGCAGCACGGCACGGAGACGACGGCACTGGTACTGCAAGCAGCACCGCACCAGGTCGGTCTCAGGGGGCGCGCACGTCGACGGCGAGGACTAGAGTTCGCCGGAGACCACCAAATCGCCGAGGCGATTCTCCAGTGGATCCAGAGAGGAGGCGATTCGCCAGGAGAGGAGCTAATCGGAGAAACCACGCGGACAGATCGATAGATCGTCTCGCGGCGGTCCAGATTAGGTAGGTGGCGAAGGTAGGGAGGCCAGGAGATGGCCGGAGCACGGCGGCGGCCATGGCGGCGACGCCATCGCCACGGGAGTCGCGAGAGATTAGGGTTAGGGCGAGCGAGTGAGAGAGACGCGTAAGTGAGCGAGGTGGGCCGCTTCGGCGCCACCAACCCGCTATGGGGCATGCCTTAGTGGGCTGTCCCATGGGCTTAGGTTAATGGGCTGGCCCAATAGGGGCCAGGGGGTATTTTGGACATTTCACAAATAAGAAAAAGGCCAGAATTTCACCAATTTTTAGTAAATAAAATACAACTCTAAAAATCCATTAAAAATTGGATTAGTGAATGAAAAATTATTCTTAACCAGAATAAAATATGAAATAGAATTTAAGAAAACAAATTCAAATTTATGAATTTGATGAATTTAAAACAATAACTTGGAATTTCAAACTATTATTTCCTTGTATTTAAAAATCAAGGAAAAATCTCAAATAAGTTCAAATACTTATTTTCAAACATTTCAAAATGAAATTCTATTATTCCAAGTCATTTCTATTGAGAAAGGTATTTTTCAAAGAAAAATACTCTATTATTTTTATTCCAAAAATATAGAGGCAACTCTATGATTTCAAATCATTTTTGGAATGAATAATGAATCACCAAGGTAAAGTAGTTTTGCTTTGAATCATGTTACTTTATGAAAATTAAAGTGGTTTACACATTAAAGCAATTGCAAGTTACTGCCAAAGGCATAAATCTTAAACTCAACCCTAAATTGCAATAACTCAGTGGGGTAAAGGGATTCAACATAAAATAATACATCCATGATTGCATTATTTGGATTTTATAACATTGTCCTTACCGGACAATGATGCTTCTTACGTAACCCGAGGTCCGGGTTCCATCAACCGCATTGAACCGCACTATCTCGCAGATCCACGAGCAAGTTCACCCTTGCTCATGTCAACTTGATTATTTTCTACTACTTTACTGCAAAGCTATATACTTATCATTCCTGCATCGCAAATAAAATGTTACTTTCCAACTATGAATATGACTATGTGGCTGACAATGGAACCATGGTATGTGTTGATATGGTGGAGGTTCCATTGCATGGGTTATATTAACCTAGGATTAACCACCAATGCCGTCCAGTGATTCTAGCGCCGTACAAACCGCGTTAACCATGAGATCAATAATGGCTCTAGGGAAGCCAGCCGTATCTTTTCCCTTCTGCACGCCAACGGACTGGTAGAGCTGCGGGGTGTTGGAGGCACTGCCGTAGGTTGGGATAGCCTTTTAAATCCCCACCCATTAGTGATGTTAGCTCTACGGTCTATGATGGATTGTCCGGAGTACACCGTGAGTAAAGCCGTATTATCGGAAGAAGTCTACTGGGGGTGTACGGTCGGACAAAAGGGTGGGTTTGCAGTCGCGGAGAAGGCGGTGTGGGCTTGGATCTTTATACCTGGCCTCACACCAAAGGAAGTGTGAACGGGGGCAAATCCCTGCGGATGGAAAAAAGGGTGGGATCTCTTGTGGGAAAAGTAACGCACCTCTACAGAGTGTATCAAATTGTGGCTGTCACTCCTTGTTCCGGGAAGGGAACTGCGAACGCGGCAGGAAAGGAACTCCATGAAGTTCGGTCAACTCCGTGAAGACCGACGGGCATAGTTTTCGTAATAAAAGCAACCTTTTGAAGAAATGATTTCAAAACATGCATTGACCTACGATTTCCTGATCAATGGTCGTAGCTAGTGCATCAAACACCTTTTTACTCTTTTAGAACTTGCTGGGTACCTCTGTACTCACTTTCTTTCGACACCCTTGCTAGACTGTGATCCGGAAATGGAGGCCATCAACGATGGAGCACCAGAAGGAAGCTACGAGTTGGTCTATGATACGTCTCAAACGTATCTATAATTTCTTATGTTCCATGCTACTTTTATGATGATACTCACATGTTTTATACACATGATATGTCATTATTACGCGTTTTCCGGAACTAACCTATTGACGAGATGCCGAAGTGCCAGTTCCTGTTTTCTGCTGTTTTTGGTTTCAGAAATCCTAGTAAGGAAATATTCTCGGAATTGGACGAAATCAACGCCCAACATCTTATAATTCCACGAAGCTTCCGAACACCCGAGAGGGACCGAGAGGAGGGCCACGGGGCCACCGGACGATGAGGCCGGCGCGGCCCAAGGGGGGCGCCCCCCCTATTGTGTGGCGCCCCCGTAACCCTTCCGACTCCGCCTCTTCGCCTATTTAAGCCTCCCTGACCTAAAACCTCGATACGGAAAAGCCACGGTACGAGAACCCTTCCAGAGCCGCCGCAATCGCGAAGCCAAGATCTGGGGGACAGGAGTCTCTGTTCCGGCACGCCGCCGGGACGGGGAAGTGCCCCTGGAAGGCATCTCCATCGACACCACCGCCATCTTCATCACCGCTGCTGTCTCCCATGAGGAGGGAGTAGTTCTCCATCGAGGCTAAGGGCTGTACCGGTAGCTATGTGGTTAATCTCTCTCCTATGTACTTCAATACAATGATCTCATGAGCTGCCTTACATGATTGAGATTCATATGAGCTTTGTATCACTATTCATCTATGTGCTACTCTAGTGATGTTATTAAAGTAGTCTATTCCTCCTCCATGATGTAATGGTGACAGTGTGTGTATCATGTAGTACTTGGCGTAGTTTATGATTGTAATCTCTTGTAGATTATGGAGTTAATTATTACTATGATGGTATTGATGTGATCTATTCCCCCTTTCATAGCTTGATGGTGACAGTGTGCATGCTATGTTAGTATTCGGTATAATTGCGTTGGTCTATCATGCACTCTAAGGTTATTTAAATATGAATATCGAATGTTGTGGAGCTTGTTAACTCCGGCATTGAGGTGCTCTTGTAGCCCTACACAATTAGTGGTGTTCATCATCCAACAAGAGAGTGTAGAGTGGTTTTATTATGTGATCAATATTGAGAGTGTCCACTAGTGAAAGTATGATCCCTAGGCCTTGTTTCCAAATACTGCAATCATCGCTTATTTACTGTGTTACTCGCATCTTTACTTCCCGCAATATTACTACCATCAACTCGCACGCCAGCAAGCTATTTTCTCAGCGCACGTTACTACTGCTCATATTCATTCATACCACTTGTATTTCACTATCTCTTCGCCGAACTAGTGCACCTATACATCCGACAAGTGTATTGGGTGTGTTGGGGACACAAGAGACTTCTTGTATCGTGATTGCGGTGGTTGCTTGAGAGGGATATCTTTGACCTCTTCCTCCCTGAGTTCGATAAACCTTGGGTGATTCACTTAAGGGAAACTTGCTGCTGTTCTACAAACCTCTGCTCTTGGAGGCCCAACAATGTCTACAGGAAAAGGAGTGTGCGTAGACATCAAGCTATTTTCTGGCGCCGTTTTCGGGGAGGTAAGGTAAAAGGTATTCACATCCTCCGACTACTAAGCTATTTCCTAGCATTGTTGCCGGTGTGTGAGTGCTCGAAGCTATTTCCTTTAGATCCTGCAATTGCATCTTTTTGTTTCTTGTTTACACTAGTAAGGCATAATGGACAACAATGAGCTTTTTGTTCTATTTCCTGAGTTAAGACATGGATTGTTTGATGCGAAAATTAAAAAACCTATGGAACCTTATTTGCATGCTCGGTAGTAATATTAGTATGAACGCTTTGAACACCATTGTTGATAATGATATAGAAAGTTCTAAGCTTGGGGAAGCTGGTTTTGATGAGCATGATATTTTTAGTCCCCCAAGCATTGAGGAGAAAATTTTCTTTGATGATACTTTGCCTCCTATTTATGATGATTATAATGATAGTGGTCTTCTGGTGCCACCTACTATGGAGAGTAAATTTTATTATGATTACAATATGCCTCCTATATTTGATGATAGCTACTTTGTTGAATTTGCTCCCACTACAATTAATAAGAATGACTATGCTTATGTTGGGAGTAGTAATAATTGTATGCATGAGACTCATGATAAGAATGTTTCATTTGATAGTTATATTGTTGAGTTTGCTCATGATGCTACTGGATATTATTATGAGAGAGGAAAATATGGTTGTAGAAATTTTCATGTTACTAAAACCCCTCTCTATATGCTGAAATTTTTGAAGTTACACTTGTTTTATCTTTCTATGCTTGTTGCATTATGCTTTATGAATTTGTTTATTTACAAGATTCCTTTTCATAGGAAGTGGGTTAGACTTAAATGTGTTTTGAATTTGCTTCTTGATGCTCTATTTTTCTTCAACTCTTATTCCATGTGAGCATCATTAAAACTGCTGAGCCCATCTTAATTGCTATAAAGAAAGCACTTCTTGGGAGATAACCCATGTGTTTATATTACTACAGCAATTTTGTTTTATATTTGAGTCTTGGAAGTTGTTACTACTGTAGCAACCTCTCCTTATATTTAATTTATTGCATTGTTGTGCCGAGTAAAGTCTTTGATAGTAAGGTTCATACTAGATTTGGATTATCGCGTGAAACAGATTTCTTGCTGTCACGAATTTGGGCAGGGTTCTCTGTAGGTAACTCAGAAAAATCTGCCAATTTATGTGAGTGATCCTCAGATATGTACGCAACTTTCATTCAATTTGAGCATTTTCATCTGAGCAAGTCTGGAGCCTCTAAAAAATTCGTCTTTACGGACTGTTCTGTTTTGACAGATTCTGCCTTTTATTTCGCATTGCCTCTTTTGCTGTGTTGGATGGATTTCTTTGTTCCATTAACTTTCCGTAGCTTTGTGCAATATCCAGAAGTGTTAAGAATGATTGTGTCACCTCTGAATATATGAATTTTTGATTATGCACTAACCCTCTAATGAGTTTGTTTTGAGTTTGGTGTGGAGGAAGTTTTCAAGGGTCAAGAGAGGAGGATGATACAATATGAACAAGAAGAGTGAAAAGTCTAAGCTTGGGGATGCCCCCGTGGTTCATCCCTGCATATTTCAAAAAGACTCAAGCATCTAAGCTTGGGGATGCCCAAGGCATCCCCTTCTTCATCGACAACTTATCAGGTCACCTCTAGTGAAACTGTATTTTTATTCCGTCACATCTTATGTGCTTTACTTGGAGCGCCTGTGTGATTTTATTTTCGTTTTGTTATTTTCATTCTCTGAATAAATTCATGCTTGTGTGGGAGAGAGACACGCTCCGCTTTTTCATATGAACACTAGTGTTCTTCGCTTTTACTTTTAATATTCATGGCGAAGGTTGAAACGGCTTCGTTCATTGTTATTTGGTTGGAAACAGAAAATGCTGCATGTGGTAAATGGTATAATGTCTTGAATAATTTGATACTTGGCAATTGTTGTGCTCATATAGATCATGTTTAAGCTCTTGCATCATGTACTTTGCACCCATTAATGAAGAACTACATAGAGCTTGTTAAAATTTGGTTTGCATGATTGATCCCTAGAGTCTAGATATTTTCTGGTTAAGGTGTTTGAACAACAAGGAGACGATGTAAAGTCTTATAATGCTTGCAATATGTTCATATGTAAGCTTTGCTGCACCGTTTTATACTTGAGTTTGCTTCAAACAACCTTGCTAGCCTAGCCTTGTATTGAGAGGAATTCTTCTCGTGCATCCAAATCCTTGAGCCAACAACTATGCCATTTGTGTCCACCATACCTACCTACTACATGGTATTTCTCTGCCATTCCAAAGTACATTACTTGAGTGCTACCTTTAAAAATTCTATCCTTTGTCTTTGCAATATATAGCTCATGGGAAAATAGCCTAAAAAACTATTGTGGTGAAGAATATGTAGCTATGTATCTTATTTCTTATAAGTTGCTTGTTGAGCGGTAACCATGTTTCTGGGGACGCCACCAACTATTTTACCTTTGTTGAATATCATGTGAGTTGCTATGCATGTTCGTCTTGTCTGAAGTAAGGGCGATTTTCATGATCATATGGTTTGAGTATGCATATTGTTAGAGAAGAACATTGGGCCGCTAACTAAAGCCATGATCCATGGTGGAAGTTTCAGTTTGGACAATTAATCCTCAATCTCTTATGAGAATTTTAATCTGTTGTTGAATGCTTATGCATTAAAGAGGAGTCCATTATCTATTGTCTATGTTGTCCCGGTATGGATGTCTAAGTTGAGAATAACCAAAAGCGAGAAATCCAATGCGAGCTTTCTCCTTAGACCTTTGTACAGAGCGGCATAGAGGTACCCCTTTGTGACACTTGGTTGAAACATATGCTATGCAATGATAATCCATGTTAATCCAAGCTAATTAGGACAAGGTGCGAGCACTATTGGTATACTATGCATGAGGCTTGCAACTTATAGGATATCTTATACATAACACATATGCTTTATTACTACCGTTGACAAAATTGTTTCTATGTTTTCAAAATGAAAAGCTCTAGCACAAAAACAGTAATCCATGCTTCCCTCTGCAAATTGCCATTCTTCTACTTTATGTTGAGTCAGTTTACCTACTTCTTTCTATCTTAGAAGCAAACACTTGTGTCAACTGTGTGCATTGATTCTTACATGTTTACTTATTGCACTTGTTATATTGCTTTATGTTGACAACTATCCATGAGATATACATGTTACAAGTTGAAAGCAATTGCTGAAACTTAATCATCCTTTGTGTTGCTTCAATGCCTTTACTTCGAATTTATTGCTTTATGAGTTAACTCTTATGCAAGACTTATTGATGCTTGTCTTGAAAGTACTATTCATGAAAAGTCTTTGCTATATGATTCATTTGTTTACTCATTGTCTTCACCATTGCTTCGAATCGCTGCATTCATCTCATATGCTTTACAATAGTATGATCAAGATTATGTTAGTAACATGTCACTTCAGAAATTATCCTTGTTATCGTTTACCTACTCGAGGGCGAGTAGGAACTAAGCTTGGGGATGCTTGATATGTCTCAAACGTATCTATAATTTCTTATGTTCCATGCTACTTTTATGATGATACTCACATGTTTTATACACATTATATGTCATTATTACGCGTTTTCCGGAACTAACCTATTGACGAGATGCCGAAGTGCCAGTTCCTATTTTCTGCTGTTTTTGGTTTCAGAAATCCTAGTAAGGAAATATTCTCGGAATTGGACGAAATCAACGCCCAACATCTTATAATTCCACGAAGCTTCCAGAACACCCGAGAGGGACCAGAGGAGGGCCACAGGGCCACCAGACAGTAGGCCGGCGTGGCCCAAGGGGGGGCGCGCCCCCCTATTGTGTGGCGCCCCCGTAACCCTTCCGACTCCGCCTCTTCGCCTATTTAAGCCTCCCTGACCTAAAACCTCGATACGGAAAAGCTACGGTACGAGAACCCTTCCAGAGCCGCCGCCATCGCGAAGCCAAGATCTAGGGGACAGAGGTCTCTGTTCCGGCACGCCGCCGGGACGGGGAAGTGCCCCCGGAAGGCATCTCCATCGACACCACCGCCATCTTCATCACCGCTGTTGTCTCCCATGAGGAGGGAGTAGTTCTCCATCGAGGCTAAGGGCTGTACCGGTAGCTATGTGGTTAATCTCTCTCCTATGTACTTCAATACAATGATCTCATGAGCTGCCTTACATGATTGGGATTCATATGAGCTTTGTATCACTATTCATCTATGTGCTACTCTAGTGATGTTATTAAAGTAGTCTATTCCTCCTCCATGATGTAATGGTGACAGTGTGTGCATCATGTAGTACTTGGCGTAGTTTATGATTGTAATCTCTTGTAGATTATGGAGTTAATTATTACTATGATGGTATTGATGTGATCTATTCCCCCTTCATAGCTTGATGGTGACAAGTGTGCATGCTATGTTAGTACTCGGTATAATTGCGTTGGTCTATCATGCACTCTAAGGTTATTTAAACATGAATATCGAATGTTGTGGAGCTTGTTAACTCCGGCATTGAGGTGCTCTTGTAGCCCTACACAATTAGTGGTGTTCATCATCCAACAAGAGAGTGTAGAGTGGTTTTATTATGTGATCAATGTTGAGAGTGTCCACTAGTGAAAGTATGATCCCTAGGCCTTGTTTCCAAATACCGCAATCGTCGCTTATTTACTCGTGTTACCGCATCTTTACTTCCCGCAATATTACTACCATCAACCGCACGCCAGACAAGCTATTTTCTCGGCGCCGTTACTACTGCTCATATTCATTCATACCACTTGTATTTCACTATCTCTTCGCCGAACTAGTGCACCTATACATCTGACAAGTGTATTGGGTGTGTTGGGGACACAAGAGACTTCTTGTATCGTGATTGCAGGGTTGCTTGAGAGGGATATCTTTGACCTCTTCCTCCCTGAGTTCGATAAACCTTGGGTGATTCACTTAAGGGAAACTTGTTGCTGTTCTACAAACCTCTGCTCTTGGAGGCCCAACACTGTCTACAGGAAAAGGAGTGTGCGTAGACATCAGTCTACGAGGAACCCGATCTTACCGGCGGAGTGGAAGGAGTAGACTATGGGATAGTCTACGGACCCGATGACACGGAGGTGGAGGAGTAGTGATAAACCCTAGCATCATAGAGCCGAGCAACGTAGAACTTACCTAAATAAGTTGTTGAGCTCTCTTTTACATATGGTTATGAGTTGTAATCGTACTTAAGTAGTATCTTAGGGTGTTCTCATAGGACCTGTGAGAATACCAACTTGTTAAGACAATGTTTGTAATAATATATGGAGTGTTATGACCTGCAATGTTTCTGTTGTACCACTCTGAGGGATATGGCAATTTGTGAAGAAGTCCCTTCACAAAGATCATATCAACGACTTGTATACTACAACATGCAGTGGTATGCTAGGTCACCGCAACTCCTGACGTCAACAGTTGCCTGTGGAATAAATGGACTACTACTACTACGCTACTTCGCTTCCGCTATGTGTTTTGTAATTGATCAATAGGTCATCTATTATTGTAATGAGACTAGATCATGTGATCCTTTAAGTTGTAAGACTATTATGTGTTGTAATGAATGATGTGTTGTGATATCAATCTATTATGTCTCGCAAAAACAATATTCATGGGATTGCGAGGAATGGCATAATAGGCATCTGGCTTAAAAATCCGGGTGTTGACAAGTTGGTATCAGAGCCATTGTTGACCTTAGGAGACCCTAGTTAGAATGGACGTCTGAAAAACTTAGTTCCAAAACCAATGAAGTGAATATTTGTGAAAACTTATTCTCACTCTTATCCTTGAGATCTTTTTCAAATGAGAAATTCATGCTCTACTTTTCCGGGTACTATTACGTAAAATTTTGCACACTTGACCACTTCTCTAACTTACTCATCTTAATTGCTCACAGATGGAGTACCAATGTGAGTCCTATCAACTTGGCCATGGAGGAAACCTGATGTTCGAGAAGGATTTGAAGCAGCTAGTGGAGTATTTAGGACGCCCGTATCCCGAGTTCTTCAGAATACCCCTCAACCATCCATCGGGAGGACCACCCCGGTGGGAAGTTACTGCAGATCTGAGAGGAAAGCTTGGAGCCCCAATATGGGAAACCATCTGGTTTTCTGTAACGGGAAACACTTGGAAGGATGGAATAGCCAAAGCCATGCAGGAAGCAATTGCCCGTCCGTGCGGACAGAATGAGAACAAGATCAAGAACACTCGCTTTGTTTACTATCCAAGACATGACCCCATGGGAAGGCCACTAACCATGCCACCGCACCCGGAGATGAACTACTATGTGGTATGCCTTGATTTCCTGCTGCACAAGACCCGCAAGGAGTTGGACAACGCCCTCGCCTTTCGCCAAGCACATTACCCGTGAAGACGAAGAAGCCACCCTGAAGAGTAGTATCATCAGATCACTATCGTAGCTGTGAGTTTGTATCAGGATCCCCTTGTATCGTAGAACGAATGAATGGTTCTTCAAATCAACGGCGCGTTAGATTTGTAATGTGTGATGTTTGGTATGAATGAAAAAGTGTTGTTGGTTTTTACCCCCGCAACACTACTCAAATTTTCAAGTTATGAACTTTTTAAACTTAACAAAACAAACCATAGAAATTTCCCTCTTATCCTATCATCTATCTCAATGTTCAGATGGCCCCACCAACCCGCAGCACCAACCAGGACGCAATGATGCAGATGCTCCAGATTATGATGGCACACCGTGAAGCCGAGAGAGCTGAAAGACAAGCCAACATAGCTGCACTGCAACAAATAGCTCAGAGCAATCAAGGCCATGGAAACCACGATCACCCTGGGTCGAAGCTGAAGAACTTTCAGAACACCAACCCACCCATGTTCAGCAAGACCGAAGAGCCTTTGGACGCAGATGACTGGCTCCAAACAATGGAGAACAACCTGGAAGTTGCGGGAGTTGAAGCCGCAGAGAAAGTACTGTTCGCCACCCACTATCTGTCAGGACCTGCCACAGCCTGGTGGAAAAGTGCCCGCGCAATGAATGCCGGACAAATGATGACCTGGGAAGACTTCAAGTTGAAGTTTAGCAAATACCATGTGCCCCAAGGACTGATCAAGAAGATGAGAGACGAGTTTCGAGAACTCAAACAAGGAAGGATGTCCGTGGTGGAATACCGCGACAGATTCCTCACGCTGTCAAGGTACGACCCGGATGAGAC
This sequence comes from Lolium rigidum, assembly GCF_022539505.1. Classification (NCBI taxonomy): domain Eukaryota; kingdom Viridiplantae; phylum Streptophyta; class Magnoliopsida; order Poales; family Poaceae; genus Lolium; species Lolium rigidum. The sequence goes on along the minus strand of NC_061514.1, from coordinate 247,500,302 downwards.
CGACATCAATGAGAAGACAAAAGAAAGATTTCTGAACGGACTGCATGACGAGATGCAAACTGTGTTAGTGAACATTCCGTTCGCTGACTTGGAAGCCCTGGTGGACTCAGCCATACAGATGGAAGGGAAGCTGCATCAAGACAACGAAAACTGTAAGAGAAGGATGATGAACCAGAGTGGACCCCACCATACCCAGAAGTACCGCAACAACTCCTCTAGAGGATTCACCCCAAGACACAACAAGCCAACTGCTCAGAGTTATCGCCCCAACTACACCAACAACAACGGAGGACCCCCGAAGCCCGGAGGCAACAACAACAACAGCCACAACAACAACCCCCACAACAGCAACAACAACAATGGGAACAACAATACCAACACTGGCCCAAGGACTGGGAGCAATGCTACCCCCATTGCCCCAAAGGACAAGTCAACAATAACCTGCTATGAATGTGGAACTGTGGGTCATTACTCCAATGAATGCCCCAAGAAGCTTGCCAAGACTGCCCCCAATACCACTACACCTGCTCAAAGAACAACGCCGCTTCGCAGGAAGAAGGAACCAGAACAACCACAACGGCCGTCTCTACCACATGAATGCCACTGAAGCCCAGGAAGCACCTCGTGCCATGCCAAGTATGTTTTCCTCGTTAATCAAATTGCTCAATCTCTCTTAGGAACCTAACTTTTCTTAAAATCTCAGGACGAGATTTGTTTAAGGGGGAAGGGTTTGTAACATCCCAAAAATTTCAAAACAAAGAAAATGAATTTCCCTTTTTCCAAATTTTGGAACCAACAAAAACTTTTCTTAAATTAAGTTTGATACATAGTACTCATGCTTAATTCTTGTGCTTTTGCCATGATTGTTTAATTATTATTTGAAATAATCTTAAACCCTAAACCTCACCCCTCCTTTCACCATCCAAGTTAAATCAAAATAAAAAGGAATTAAATAAGAAAAGGGCCTATGTGCCTATGACTATTTTTGTGGAACTTTTACTTAGACCTTTCTACCTTGTGTAGATGTTTTGAAAACATTAAATCAACCCTACCTAGTGCTCAACCAATCAAATCCAAGTTGAAAACCAAGTCTTTTTAAAAATAAAATAAAAATGCCATAGAGGCATATGAGAGTAAAATAGCAAATTTGTGAATTTGAGAATATTGACCCTAAGACTTGTTGTCAATGGTTGGATCACTCCTCTATACCATTTCAACACTAAACCACATCAAGTGGGTCAAGAAAAATCAAATTAAGAATCAAATGCAACATATGCATAGAGGCATATGTGGCACATAGCCATTTTTTCCAAACCTTGACCTATGCATTTATATCTTGAACAAATGGTGTGAAATCATCTCTAAACCTAATCTAACCCTAAATGGACCCTAACCCATGCCCAAGTAAAGCAAGATAAACAAAAGAGGAAAATAAGGAAAATTGACATATCACCTCTTATGTGTTTATGGCCATTTTTGCAAATCTTTGAACTAGACCTTTTGGAATGGTTTCAATGGTTTGGAAATGTTCCTAAACTAATAAGAATCACTTTGGAGTCAAGAAAAATCAAATCAAATAGAGATAAATGAAATAGTGAGAAAATTCCATTTTCACTCACATACACTTTAGCCAATTTTGCAAATCTTCAACCAAGGCCACATTTGCTTGGGCCATTGTTTGTAAAACACTTATATATCAATAACACACCCTTTTGAATCAAAGAAACCCAATTCAAATCAAAGAAAAATTCAAATTCAACATACATGTGATAATGGTCACTTTGCCCATTTATGAAATGTTACCCACTTTGCACCCCTGGTTTGGAAGTTTCGTAAACTAAACTTGGTCAACTCTTGCTACCTCATCCAATAACATGTCAAGGTGAACCACTTTGATGTTGACCACCAGTGTTGACTCTGCCTAGGTTGACCAGAATAGAGATGCCAAGTGGAGACATTGAATCAAAGAGAAGATCACCTCATATTTGAATCTTGCAAACCTTCACCAAATTGACCACCACCACCACCATTATACCTCTTTAAATATATGAATGAGATGCACCAAAAAGATTTTCAAAATTCAAATAAAAATCTCATGCGGCCATTGTGTCGAGCACTTGGCAGGCAACATTCCAAAATTGTGATATCCCTCAATACCCACTAGTTTTTGGGCTAAACCACTTTAATCTTGTGATGATGTTGCTCCTGTACCTCCTCTGTATCAAGCCCTACCCTTTTGCACCGATTAAAGTGAAGGAATGATCACAATCTTCACCATGCCGGCCATGATAGACACACTCATGCCAAACCCTACCCTGGACCTCACCTCTCCCTCCAACCTTGCCAAACTAGCCTCTCTCACTCTACTGAGCATGCTAGGAAAGATCCCAACTCCAAACCATGCACGACAAGCCCTGGCCGCGACGTGATCACCACGCCTGGGCGCGCCAGAGCGTGCATCGGCACGTTACTGGACGCGCCAGTACACCGCGTCGCCTGGTCGCGTCTGTCCTCCCCTCGCCTTCTCCCTTTGCACGCACGATCTCCACTGCACCAGCTACACCGTAGACAACCTCGCTAGCTCGAGGAAGCAACGTCGCCGTCGCCATGATCAAAGGATTTCCTGCCAGTACTGCAGCACTCATTTGCACGCGCCCGATCCATCCTGTCACCCTTTGGCAGCGCTAGCTAGACGTTGAGCATCGCCTAGCCGTCGCCTACCTAGCGCACCACCTCACCTGCCCCTTCACGCCCTCGAACGCCGTCGCCACCGATGACCTTGCTCGCACCCCTCGGCCTCAATGCTATATATAGAGCCACTCCCGCGCCTCCTTCTCTACACAAAACTTGCTCCCCTCCTCTCTCTGATCCTCCTCGACCTCTCTCCCATCCACATCGTCGCCAGTAGACCGCCAATCGACAGCTGAAGCCCGCGGCGGTGCTGCAGAAGAGGCCGACGATTGCCGCCACCATTGGAGTCACTGTCGGTACTAGACGAACCGCCGTCGTCCGCAACACCGCCGTGCATCGAAGCCGTTGATCGCCGGAGCCCCAGCTCGCCGCCGACCCCCTACCTCTGCCGTGCCCGCACCTCCCTCTCGTCGACGTAGACGACGCCTGTAAGCCGCACGATCTCCTTCTGATCCTACGTCCCACGTTCATCCATACCGATTCGGTATTAAAACTCGCTGACCGCTGGGTCCCACTGTCAGTTGGCCTGCAGCATTAGTTGGGCTGGCCCCTTTACCTTTTCAAACCAATTCGGCCCATCTGTGTTCCCGCCTAAGCCCAAGATTCAAGTTCGTTTAATCCCTTTTCAGTTCAAATTCAATACTGGTCTTTGTTAGAATTCAAATAGTTTCAAATATACAAACCCAAATTTAGTGATTTAAAATGTTCCAGAATCCTTATGAAATGATCTAACTAATCCCACTGGTTTGATCCCTAGAACTATTGTAGAATTTGAACAGAAAAAATAACAAGTCAGAGACTTTTCAGTTTTCAAATAAATCTAGAAATTCAACCATATTGAATTTTGAGGTGATTCCACCTCTCATAATTCACATTTCACAAACTCTAATTTAATATGTAAAAATATGATATGGGTTCTGTACATGATCATGGGCTAGAAGCAAAATATTGGCTATGTAGTCAATACTAGCCCATTTCAACTATTTCAAATTTTAGGAATTTAAATCTATGAGGTGTAGCACCTCATTTAAATCACCTTCCCAAGTGTTATGAAGTAATGTGATGTCCTTAGTTAGATGGTCTCACACTTGCTCACTTGAGGATATTAAATCACAAGGGTTATTTAAATTGCATGAGATGTTGAATCTCATTTAAATCATGTTTCTCAAATAATAAGTGAGAAGTGTTGACCTGGGTCAACATGTGATCATACATTGTTATTTGAGAAGGTTAAATATTAACAACTTTTCAATGAGAGGAAATTATTTCTCCACACTAAAGAGAAACCCTAATTCACATTTCAATGAGAGGAAATTATTTTCCTAACACTAAATAAGAAAACCCTAGCATAATTTTGGGTAGCAATGTTAAGTAGTGATGCTAGATCATTTGTGTGAGCCATTAAGGCTAATTAAGAGTACTTAAGTATTGTTTGGTGATTGTATCCTCGTATTCGTTTATAGACGCTAGTACCGGAGAATATCAAGAGGAGGAGGTATTCTACCAAGAGGAAGGAGAAGAAAACTTTGAGCACTACCCCAATCAAGGCAAGCTATTACCAATGCAAGCTAGACTAATGCAAAGCTCTACAAGAGCAAGGCACCATTACATTTTACTTTATGTCTATTGGTCCTATCCCAAATTTTACTTTACAAGCTTTATTGAATTTATCAAAGTTACTTTTTGATTCATGATTCACTTAGTTTAATTATGGAGTAGTACAAGAGCATCAAACTTAGCCTAGAGCAATACAAGTTGATTAGCACCCCTCAGGACTAGTTGCTAGTGCTAAACTAAAATTGACTACTATAGATGGGAACTTGTGAAAACCAATGACTTTGAAAACCTTGGAATGGTGAGTCATTCTACTGAAAGATTTTTGAAGGTGAATATGATTAGTGAATGACTTGGTGAAACTTACCAAAAACTGATGGTTGGGTTCGGATGCGATACCATTCCAATTCTTAAGTATCCCCACAATACCCGAATCCGGGTAAGGCTTAACTGGAAACTTATGTATTTTAGTATGGGTTCCCTCTGAACAAGCGTCATAGGGGTTATGCCGAGGCTGCCTCCCTCGAAAGTGAAATGACGTGAAATGATGTGAATGTCCTACCCAAGCCCTGTGCAGTTCCCAGGTTGATGGTTTGTTTTCACCGGGAGGCCAAGCTCATGGGGAGAGGTGCCTATACTAGGGTATGTAAAACACTGAGTGCGATAAATCAGGGCCAGTTACCCCTGACGGACTATTGCAATTATTGTGGCACAAGTGTACGACCTCTGCAGAGTGTAAACCTATTCGAATAGCCGCGTCCGCGGTCATGGACAGTTGGAAAGGCCATACTATTCCGTCATCAGAACTTTTCTAAAAATATGAATGGTGATTTGTGACTTGAATTGAAAGGCGACTTTGACTTTGAATCACAACTGAGTTGTGGGAATGACACTAATGTTCCCACCTGAGTTAAGTTAGGCAAATGAAGAGGCTTTGATTACTAAAGTGCTTATGAAATAAAACTGGCTTTATGCAAATGAAACTAGAGCTTAGCACCCCCTTACCATAGCTGCTAGTATTTACCTTAGTATTAGTTTGCGAGTACTTTAAAGTACTCATGGCTGTGTCCCTGGCTATTCAAATGGCCAGACTATGAAGACGAGTATCAGAACCCTGAAGAAGGACAGCAGGACGTCTACGACAACTAGGATCACTCCTGACGTCAACAGTTGCCTGTGGAATAAATGGACTACTACTACGCTACTTCGCTTCCGCTATGTGTTTTGTAATTGATCAATAGGTCATCTATTATTGTAATGAGACTGGATCATGTGATCCTTTAAGTTGTAAGACTATTATGTGTTGTAATGAATGATGTGTTGTGATATCAATCTATTATGTCTCGCAAAAACAATATTCCTGGGATTGCGAGGAATGGCATAATAGGCATCTGGACTTAAAAGTCCGGGTGTTGACACCAACCAAAACTGCAGTTCACTTCTACCAATCACACGGAACAACTCGAACTTTCAAACCTAACCAGGACGGAAACTCGCCGCCGGATGACACCCAAACCATGGCCGAGGGCATCACGCAAGCCACAAACGCGACACTGCCCACGTCACTTGTCGTGACGGTTTCCGACGGCAAGAAGGTTAGCCAAAGGACGGCGATCTACAACACTGAAGAGGACAAGTTGCTATGCAATGATTGTATAGAGATTTCACAAGATCCACTTTACTGTGACGAGCAAAAAAGATTTACCTGTTAGACCCGCGTGGGCAAGTACTTCCATTTGCATAAGAAGTTCCCGCCAAACCCCTTCTATAGTGAACGCAAACATCTCTCCCTTGCAAAGACGCGGGCTTCATCCATGTCGAGTGTACCTGGTTCCAAGGCTCATTCGAGACAGTGAAGGGAAGAGCAATAAGCGGTGTCTCGACCGTTGACATGGTAAACCTCTTCCCCTCTTCTCAATATTGCTAGCACATATGTGAGCATATATCATTGCTTGTTGTGTGTGTAGGTCGTTTATGCTTTGGAGCACTTCAAGTCCACCTACGACAACAAGGGCTTCACACCGAGCCATTGTTGGATGTTGCTTAAGGATGCCAAGAAGTGGGAAACAAGATACACCCTGTGGAGGAAACACGAGAACATGATTAAGAAGGGCAATATCAATGGCAATTCGTCAACGAATGGTACCATCGACCTCGAATACGATGGGCAAGGCCTAGGCGCCCGTTTCACCGATGAGGCAGGCGGTGGTGGCCGTACCAAACAGCCAGTAGGCCACAAGGTAACTAAGACCGACATGCACCATCAAACTTCCTCATTGGCGTTCCAAGACACCTGAAAGGAGTTGATGGTCAAGAAGGAAGAGACCATCGCCGAAAGGGAAGAGAGGTGGCGCAAATAGAAAGAGGCAACCGCCAAGAGCTTCGTTGATCTTCAATTTAGAGCTCGTGAGGTGAAATAGGCCCTTGCGAAGTCTAGGCTTGTCGAGGTCGAAGCCAAGGCTAGGCTCGTGGATGCTGATGCCAAGTCCAATTTCTTGGAGGCCGAAGCCAAAATCATGGCCGAGGAGAACCGGATCATGCTAACCGACTTGGCCACCATCTCCGATCCCGGACTTACATTGAGAAGAAGCAAAATCCTAGCTCGCGATGCTTGAAGAGGGAATTGGCATAGATGAATGCCATTTGGTAAAAGTAGGCACTTTTTGGGTGAAATCTATCATTTTTTGGACAAATTGTAAGATACAGTCTCATTTTGCACATTTGGGACAAAACTAGCCACTAGCTGCCTGGAGGGCAATGTCACATATTTGCCACATTATTTGGTTGCCAATTGATATGTTTTTGTGTTGCCATTTGAAATAGTTCTAAATGACATGCAAATAATTTTTGGTTGATTCAATTAGTAATCAAAGTTTGCCTAAAAAAATAAAATGGCCTTGTATTTAAGAACGGAGGAAGTACTTGAAACATGCGAGATGAGTTACGCGTGGATCCGGCCAACGTCGTGGACTCGTCGGCGGGTCAATGTATTCGAGACCAAGCATGAGATCCAACACCAATCCTTCTTCGCCACCTCGCCACCCCCATCCTAGTTTGACTCCAGCGACAATTCCATTGACTTTGACTACGTGGATTGTGTGAAGACCGAGGCCAATATAAGTGTGTGCCTCACAGGCAAGGCCATCCTGGTATCGGCGTTTCAGGGTCCGTTGCTAGCGCTGGTGGATGAGGCCGAGGAGTGGCCAAGCTAGGCGGATGTGCTTAGGGCGTCCCAAATGGAGGTGGCCCCGGCATTGGCGACAATCAACGAGTCCAAACTGGTCGTCATCAAGATCGAGTCCGACTCAAATTAGTAGAAACCCTAATTTTTAGTTTATTTAATGCTCTAGTTCAGGTTTTAAATTCTACACTAGTTTAAATCTTGAACTATTTATATAGTTACTTTTAAACTTGAAATATGTTTAAAAAGAGAGTGGACAAATGGAGGCCGAGCTACATGTAGCTCTTTATTTTCAAAAATTCAGAAATCATATTTATTAAGTTTCAAAAAAAATTGAGAAAAAATCTTGGATGTAGCCAATGATGGAATCTACACCCATGCAAAATCTTAATTTAAAATTCTTAGTACTTTAGGCTACACAAAAGTGACAAATGTGTGGATATGAGAATAGTGAATAGTGCACATTTCAAAACTATAAAACCTGTTAGATTTTATCATTTTTGTGTAGTCTATAATACAAAAAAAAATCACATTGAGATTTTGTACGTTTGTAGATTTCATCATTGTGTACATCCAAGATTTTTTTTTTCAGATTTTTTAAAATTTAAAACTATAGTTTCTGAATTTTTAAAAATAAAAGGTTACATGTAGCTCGACCTCCATTTGCAGTTTTCGGTTTTAAAATGATTAAAAACACGTTTTTGTCCATTTTGGGGGCACAATTGGATCATTGGCTGAACAGTGCGTGGACAATTGTCCGCCACCCGAAACAGGTGGAAACACAAGAGAGATAATAAAGGGAACTTTCTTTTTCATGTTACGAATGCCACAACTCATTTTTTGAACTAATGAATCGACTCCCTCGTTTGTAAAAGGATGTCTTAGATTTATCTAAATTCCGATGTATCCATACACTAAAGAATGTTTAAATACATCTAAATTTAGACAAATTTTATAGCATCCTTTTATAAACAAAACAGAGGTAGTATTTTTATAAACGGAGGTAGTACTTTTATAATAAGAATGTTGTGTGATCGTGCTTGGCGAAGGGATTGACCTGGTGTGATCACATTTGCGTACATGATTGACTGTTTCGTTTCCCATGTTTCTACGCATCAAATGATATCTTGTACAGTTGGATAGTCCTATCCAGTGTCATGTACGTGCAGCCGTGTAGGCGAACCACCTGATCATGCCAAATCTTGACAATCTTTGTTCTGTTTGTCAGCACCCGGTAAGCGAATAGGCGATACCTATTCTGAACACATGCAGCTACTTCCTTGACACTGCCGCTCGCCAATAACAAACTCAAAAAATCTTCGCACCTAGTCGATTGCGCCACGCGCGGGTTGGTGCTCCGCACGTTGCGCGTCAGTGAACAACTGCTCCAACTAAATAAAAGCGACACGGACAATGCTCCAACTAAATAAAACTGACATGAAGAGGGTGAAGGCTCGATAAACTCTTCACTAATCAGTACTCACTTTATTCTGAATTATTTTATATTTGAAATTTGTTTTAAAATAGTTTTATATTTAGATTTGTAATCAACAACGACACAGAAAGCGAAGCAATCCTGCCTTTTCTATTGGATGTCAATACTTTTAATGTAGCATGGATTGGTTTAGTTTACTGATAAATGGAGTATGACCGTATACTTAATTAGAATGGAGGGAGTACTACTACTGCTTAGAGCGGCTAAATGAAGGCCGAGCTAGACGTAACTCAATATTTAAAAAAATAAATCATATTTTAAAGTTTAAAAAACTAAAAACCCGTAGAGATAGCCAATAATGTATAGTACATACAAACATGCAAAATCTCAATACAAACTAATTTATAATTAAACTACACAAAAAAATAAAATCTAACAAATTATATAGTGTTCAAATGTGCACTATTACTATAAATTTTGTTAGATTTTGTTATTTTTGTGTAGCCTATAATAGAAAGTGGTCCGCATTGAGATTTTGTATGCATGCCTCACATATCATTAGCTAACTCTAGATTATACTCCCTCCGTTCTGAAGCACTCTACATTCTAAGTCTAAAATTTATCATGAATTACTCTACATTTTAGCTTTGTAATTAACAGCATAGAGAAAAGCAGTTTTGTTCTCTCTATTGAATGACACTACTTTCAATATAGTTTTGATTTGTTTAAGTAATATTAATAAATGTATCACTATTTTGTCTATATTTTTTAAATGTAGACTAAATTAGAATGAAGGAGTATATAAAACCATGTGGAGGGAAAGCTTTCAAACACGACGATAGCTTGATGTGACTAGGATGCACAATCGCAACAATCCATTTCAAAATCGCTAGCACCTATGGGGAGGGGGACCAAGAACCACGACAAGTGAAGTAGCCTATTCTTGGGAGTTTTTAGCTTAAGGAGTTATTTGGATATGCACAATCTACAAGATCAGCTTCCTTTAAAAAAAATACAAGATCAGCTAACGAAAACCCTTTGCACATGAGCAATAGTGCTTTTATTTTTTAAAAGAAACTGAAAACAACATTTCTGGGTATCAAAAAGTATTGAAAAATATATAGAACTACATATAGACATCTAGTACACATGCCATTTTTTTTTAAAAAATACGTTACATTTTGTACCACACGAAAAAGATAAATTGTGGGATAAAATGAGAGTACTTTATTCCCTTAGATCTCCACAGATTTGTGTTCTTAGCCTACATTAGAACTCTTTTTAATCGAAACTATACACAAGTATACAAAACATGTGCAGGTGTTCAGGTTATTTGTTTGGATTTTCTTGTTTCATTTTTTTCTTAAAAAACGAGCTCCAATGTGCCCGGGAGCACCAAATCATCACTCATCAGCTGATCTATTCAAACCAGGAAAATAGTCTAATGTAATGAAACCTTATTTGGATACTCTAACCACTCGTGGATCGATAAAACTTGATTTTACAGTCCCGATATTAAAATATGTGAAAAAATGGTGTTATCTTTTTACCCCAACAAAACATACGACTGCATATGTTTGATTGCAACATTTTGTTTGTTTGGCCTGATCAATCCACAACAACCTCATTGTTTTTTTTCTAAGGGAACCTGTCGATCTTCGATGCTTGCTATGTCACTGCTCGTAATAACTTTTACCTACTTGACTAAGATAATCTTGTTAGCATATGTGTGCTCATTGGCATTACTTAGTTTTTATGTTGAACTTTGTGTTTTTTCATGTGTTGATTTGATTCTATGATATAATTCGGACAACATGCTTGATGTGTCATATTTTTAACGACCCTTCTTGGTTCATCTGTTGTTATGTGTCTGATGGATATTGGAAGCTTCATGCATGCATATCTACAATATGCCTTCTCTTATGGTTTGATCACGTCCTTTGATTCAATATGTAGGAAAAACTCCATCATTTCTTTATTGGCTAAGATATGCATGCATTTAAAATTCATATACATATCTACATATTTGTGTGAAGTTGGTACTATGCTTTTTTATAGTTATTTAATATACTTCGGACCCAATGAGTTTGGAGACCAAAATGTACTTGAATGAGTTCTAGGTGCAATGGAGAAGTACTGAATGGTTGGCTCATGCACGAGAAATATGTGTGACAACATGTACAAATTGGGACCAAGCTAGGATAAACTTATGTCTATTGCATCATATACCAATGATTTCTCTGGAACAAGCTTCTCTCTTTTATACTGAAAGTATTCAATCTGCATCATGGTTTGAAAAACTATTTGCAAAAGGTTGTGTTTCTTGCAAGTCCTTAGAAAAACTCTTTATTGAAAATATGATCATTTTTGGAAATTATATATCATGGTCACAATTCATCAATCCTAAATATGTCAATTAAGAGTCTATTGGATATCGAATATCTGGATTAAACTAAGTCTATCATTCTAGTAATTCCTCCCTTTGTTTGAGGTTTGGAAACAAAACATTGTTTAATTATAGAAGAAACCAGCTACTCTAATTAACTGATCATCCGCATGCAAACCAGGTATACAACATTTTGCAAGGAAGAGTAAATTGAAAGCTAATTGCAACTAGACATTTGATATGACTATAAGCTCAACCAAAACTATGGTAGATGCAATTGTATATACATGTGAAATAACCTAAATGATATACACATGTACCGCAGTGTAATATCCCCTGAGGGTAATACCCAAAATAGTTTTTTGTTTTCTATTTTTTTTAATATAACCGTGACATCATCCTCTATGGAGAATAAATAATCTAACAGTAGACCAAAGGAATACATTTCAATAATAACATTTTCCGCGGTTGCCACCACTTCCTTTCTTCACTTGCACTGACACACAACAAACAAATAGTAAGAAGGATTATCGTAACGTAAGATAATACATTTTCACCATTGCACAAGATATCTTCTCTTACTATAATATTTTATTTTTGGTGTTAACAACCCCATTATTTTTGGAGCATGTAGTCAATAATTACTAGAGATAACTTAAGAGATGAATCACTGTACTCTATTTTTTTTCCTTTTGTCGAAGTGACTTGGAATAAAAAAATTACCTTGTTAACTATTGTACATGTTCTAACTCCTAAGGAAGGACTCAACTTTTGTGCTAAGAGTAGCGTGCTGAGGGATACCCCGTCTCACTAGCTGGATCTTCACGCATGTTGCAGCATTAAAATGTTTTTCCCTCTTGTTTAATGAATAAGGTACAGTATGTACTTCCTTTTATTTCAGAATAAGTGACCCAGTTTTATCTAGATATAGATGTACTTATAACTAATATAATTTTAAATATATCTAAATCATTTAGTTTCGAACAAAATAAATATATTATTTTGATGATTCAGAGGCCAGACCTTTTTTAAAAAGGCCAAGTTGGTTGATGTTTTGGACGACATGGCATCAGCCATGCACCCATGTGTCCTGGTCCAGTAATCACAGCGTGCGGCAAGCAAACAATATGCGTCATGTGCGCCTAACCAGAGGCATGGGCCCTTGTCGCCTCTGGCTCCTCCACTCTGATACCGACACCTAAGGGCATCTCCAACGCTACGACCTAAACGGATATACTTTTTCATCTTTTTTGTCCGTTTGGGTAGGCTCGAAACAGGAGGACATCCGGTTGTCCGTTTGGATCGCGTACAGACCCCAACGCTGCTGTCCTCCTTTTGCTTGCAAATAGTACTAGTACTAGTACTAGTCGTGGAGAGCTCCGACCCGGCGTGGTGACCAGCTGCTCCTAGGCCACGCACGAGCAAGAGGAACGACCCCAAGCTCGCGCTGGAGTTGGAGAGGAGCACGGCGGTCGGGCACGGCGAGCTCCAGCACGGCCGGGGACAGTCCGCAGCAGCGCGCGTCCTCCCCTGCCCGTGCCCGCGCATGCCCAACGCGGCCGGCGCCGCCCCTTTCCGTCCGCCCGTGCCCGCGCGTGCCCGCTCGTGGCCGACGCGGCCGGCGTCGAGGCGCGCACGGCCAGCTCCGGGCCCGCCCGTGGCCGCCGCGGCCGGCGCCGCCCCCGCCCGTGCCTCGCGCGGTTGGCTCCGCCACAGCCCGTGCGTGCCCGCCCGTGGCCGACGCGGCCGGCGGCCGCGCGCGCACGGCCAGCCGCGGCCCCGCCGGTGCGCCGGCTCCGCCCTCGCCGGGTGCCTCGCGCGGCCGGCTCGAGGGAGGCGAGCGTGGGCGGCCGGCGTCGTGGATGGCGACGCGCGGGGCAGCCGGCGTCGTGCCGAGGCGCCCTCGCCGTTCACCGCCGCGGCGCGGCCCCGTTCGCCGCCGCGGCCCCGCCGCTGCGGCGCGCCGCCCGCCGCCGCGCGCTGCCCGTCTCCGCGAGCGCAGCCTCGCCGCCGCCCGGCCGCCCCGTCTCCGCGGGCACGGCCTCGCTCGCCGCCGCGGCGCGTCGCCGCGGCGCCGTGTTCGCGGCCGCCTCGTCCCGTGTGTCCCGGCCCCGGCCCCGCAGCGGGCGTCATGGGCAGCCGGGCGGAGCGGCGCCTCCGGCCATGGCGCGGGCGTCCAGGGCAGAGCGGCGCGCTGCCGTCTTGGGCTCGGCCGTGGCGAGGCGCGCGGCCGCTCGTGGCTCGACTGCAAGGCGCCGCCCGTGCACGCGCCCTTGGCCGCCACCCTGCACATCGCCGTCGACGAGCTTTGCCGCCGGAGCTTTTTTTGAAGCAGCAACTTCCGGCATGGATGAAAAAAAGTGAGGAGTCGGCGACGGGGTGCGGCCGGCGTGGGCGACGGGAGCGATTGGCCGAGCCAGCCAAAATCCGGTGGCTATTCCGGTCATCTCCACGTGGAAAAAGAGGATAGAGGAGAGAGAACATGTGGGGTCATGTGGAGAAAAACGGACGTCCGAAGGTGTCCCGAGCCATCCGGACAGACGCAAAGTCCGCCCAGATTTTGGTCAGGTTTGGGTCGCCCCGGACTTAAATGGCGTCCGTTTTGCATTTGGGTCTGCGCGTTGGGACGCGTTTTTACCCAAACGGACGAAAGTGGTGTCCGTTTTTGGGTTTGGGTCTCCGCGTTGGAGATGCCCTAAGCACATTTGTTTTGCAGGGTACTTCGTCTTTTCTCCTACTCCGAACCAAGGTTAGGTATTTTAGGGCATCCGAGCGGCATCAACGCGCCGCTAAAAATGGTTCTGCATCTCAATCCAGCGGGCCTGATGTAAGCTGATTATGTTTGTTCGTGGAGACATAAACGCAACTCAAATTCATGATGTAAATGCGTTTTTTGGATGCTGCATGGTTAGCGCACGCGTCCGCCTTGTTTTCTTTTAGGTCCGCCTGCTAGTGATAGCATTTATTTCATCTTCCGCGTGTGAGTAATGGCTTCGATGAAGGTTCGGTTACTTACATCACGTTAATGGCGTTGTCTTGCCTCCATGCGCTCTAGTGTTGGCTCAGGCGACACTTGGACATTTCACCAGTTGAAAGCGGCGCCCAGCCTTTTAAATAGGGAGATTCTCGCCACACCTCGCCTACAACCAACCGCCACAGACATCGCCATGGGAAAGGGATGGCCGTTCCGCAAGATAAAGCACGACGCCAAGACCGGGTCCTCGGGCGCCAAGAAGAAGAAAACCCCGCGCAACCATCGATACGAGTCGGTGGAACACGCCCACCGGCTGTTCGAGGAGAACCAGCCGGTCCTTGGTGGGATGTGGGCATGCCGAGTGGTGGCTGGTACCTCAACCACCCCCGTGTCCCGGTGCCTCCGGTGTCGCACGAGGAATGCCAACGACGCTACTAGATCCGCCGCCGTAGTTTCATCCTCCCACCAGATCTACGCGATGATCCGACCTTCGTCCTCGACTCCTACAATTGGTCCACCATCATGAGGTGGGACTTCGACCCGTGCCGCCGCATGGGTTACCTAGGTGACGTCAACTTCTTCAACTAGAAGCTCCGCGCCCACTTCAAAGATGACGAGGATGGCGCCTTGGAGGAGGATGATGAACTCCAACTACCGAACCTCGCGGAGGACGAGGCCATGGAGATGGCCATCGACAATAGCGAGCTCGACGACCTCGCTAAGTGGGATAGCCTCGTCGTCCAACTACGAGCCTCCACGTTGGCCCAAGGGAGGCCATTGACTCCTCCAGCGCCTCCTCCCGTAGCAGCACCGCCTGCGGCCGCACCATCACCACCTCTGGCGCCACAACAGCCTCTTCATTGGCCGTGGCTTTGGGCGCCTTCGGTCTATATCGACCTCGTCGACAACGATGACAAGTAGGCAACCATGGCGCCCGTTCGGCTTCGTGGTTGTGCGACATCGCCGAGAAGTGGGTGGTGTGGCTAGGTTTTTTTCGGCGAGGGGATGAATGGTAACGAGATCGTCGAAGAGGTGGCTTAAAACAGGAGGTCGGTGTGTGCATTTGCTCGATGGTGGGAAGCTCTGTTGTCACATATTATTAGATTCATCTTTAAATATACCCTTAGATCCAAATTCAGTTATCTAAACATATGAATATGAATTAAAAATATATACCTCCACCATTCTAAAGAAAAAATATATACATCTAAATTTAGATAAATCTACGACAACATTTTTAGAATTGAGCGAATACAACAAATGCATTATAAGCGGATCCATCTTAAAGTCCAAACCAGGAAGTAATTTCAAATTCCATTAACGTGCGAAGGAACCGAGGAGGCGGCGGAAAAAAGGCACAAAACCCATCTAGGGTTCCGTCCTCCTCTCCGGTGATACCGTCGGTCCGCTCCGCCTCTGGTGGCCTTGGGGCCTTGTGGCGGACCATGGTCCCTCGCCAGCGGGGAGTTTCAGTTCTTATTTTAGTTTGCTTTTCAGTCTTTTTTTTTGGATGGTGAGGCGGCGGCTACATCCTGAAGTCAGAATAAGGTCCACCCCGTCCTATCCTCGCTCCGGTGGTGCATCTAGCACCGACGGAGGGCGCGTGAAGTTGTGTGCCGTCGGATCTCTTGGGATACGGTCGGTTTTCGTGTTTGTTGGTGTGGTTTCATGATAGTCTCTTCCGATCTACGGTTGTCATCATTGACGATGGTTCGTCGCTCCGGTGCGCCGGTCCTTTGGGACTTTAGCACGACGACTTCCCGTCTGTCTACTACAACAAGCTCTACTACGACAAGCTTTGCCTGACTTCGGCGATGGAGGGGCGTGGACAGCGGCGCGCCTTCGGCTCGTGCTAGTGTTTGTAATTGTCGCTAGGTGGTCCGAGTACCAATTTGTAATTTTCTTTACTTTTTGGTTTATTTATACTACTGTTGATGATTATTAATAGATCGGTGGATTTCTCGCAAAAAGAAAATTTCAAATTCCATTAAAAACTCTAAATGGTCTAAAAGACAATTCCCAAAACTCCTAACACGGTACGGCACTGCCCCATTTATTCTTCCCTTTTTCTCGTACAGTACCGAATTTTATTTCTTTATTTTCCTTGCCAAGATATCGTCTTGCCCGCGTGTCTTAGTCGCTGTCACGATAGGAATAGGGGCCCGACGCTAATCGCGGTGCCACCACCTGCAATCCACTACCGCGGTCGAGCTGTTCTTGCTCTGTCCTCCCTCCTACTCTTAAGATTTGTTCCTGATTAGACGCCGCAGGTTCCTGTGCGCGCTGGGACGGCGAAGAGCTTCAGAGCTAAGGATCTTTCTCGGTACGCGTCTCCGCCCCTGTTCTTGTTTCCTTACGCTTGCTCACGTATCTTTCCTTGGATTAGGCTGCTACTATTCCGCTTATGAAAAGATCAGGAGTAGGAATTCTCCCCGTGCTTCTTTTGGTAGGAGATTAAGAATTTGATCTGACTACGAAAAGCTTGCCCCTTCTTTGGATCTGACAGTGGTGCAACAGCTTGATGTAAAGCTCATTCCCCACGAGCGCTCTCCTTCTGCGCTTCTACCGAGCAATCTGTCCGTGTCTCCTTGCCGTGCTTATGTTCTTGGATTCAGTAGATTTCTGGTACTGATTCGTCTGCAGATTTGGTGAAACGATCCTGTGTGCTGTAGTTTTCTTCTTTTCCCCTGAGTGCCGCGTTGGCCACGTTGCTTTCTGTCGGCCCTTTCTTTTGTCTCTTGCCCAATTTGCGTGCATCCTTATCTCCTCTGCTTGTTGCTTCCGGCGTCACCAAAGCGACCGCCCAGCTACCTTGTCCTGCAAATTCCTGTGTTCCTTGTACCGGATTGGGAGGGGAAAGAGGTCAAACTTGTGTCAAAGGCAACTTCTTCTTTCCCCCTTCCGCTCTTCTTGTTTGAGTTCTGCTTCTAGATCCAGCTTTGGTTTTTCTTCCCTTGTTCTTGAATGATCTATTGTATTACTTTGTTGATGATTCGTGGATGAGTTCGTACTTGATTCAGTATAACAAATGTTTCTTCATTGTTTTGCTTGATCTCTGACAGAGGTTCTCTTGGGTTTTGCTTACAGATTCAGGTTTTGAATCTGCTCGGCCAACTGGGGTTGCAGATTCAGAACTGGAAGGAAGAATCTGAGTACAAATGGGGCAGTGTTGCAGCAGTGCTACTACCCCGGATTCAAACCAAGGAGGAGGAGCCAATGGCTATGGCTATTCTTCACAGCCAAAACAAGCGCAAACACCTCCTAGTTACAACAACAACAACAACAATGCTCAGCCACCACCACAGGGTGAGGTGAGGTACACACCGCCGGCGATGAACGCTCCGGTAGTCCCACCAGTTGTTGCCCCCTTGAAGCCCATGCCTGACACGATTCTCGGCAAGCAGTTCGAGGATGTGCGCTCTGTCTACACCCTTGGTAAGGAACTCGGAAGGGGGCAGTTCGGGGTGACGTACCTCTGCACCGAGATTACCACTGGCAGGCAGTACGCTTGCAAGTCCATCTCCAAGCGCAAGCTCGTGAGTAAGGCCGACAAGGAGGATATTCGCAGGGAGATCCAGATCATGCAGCATCTTTCTGGACAGCCAAACATAGTAGAGTTCTGCGGAGCGTATGAGGACAAGGGCAGCGTGCATGTCGTGATGGAGCTCTGCGCAGGCGGGGAGCTCTTTGATCGGATCATTGCTAAGGGACACTACTCAGAGCGGGCAGCTGCTACAATCTGCAGAGGAGTTGTGAATGTCGTCAATGTTTGCCATTTCATGGGAGTGATGCACCGTGATCTGAAGCCAGAGAACTTTTTGCTTGCAACCAAGGATGAGAATGCAGTGCTCAAGGCCACTGATTTTGGGCTCTCAGTCTTCATTGAAGAAGGTAACACACATATAATGTATAACATGCATATGCTTGTGAAAATTGTATTTTCTTGGTGGACAACTCTAATAGCAACTGGACATATATCTTGTAAAGTATTGTATAGCTGGAGTAGTATGTATTGATCACTTGGCCAGTTCAGATCAGACTCTCAATGTTCTTTAAACTTCATGCTTTTCAGTTTTTGGAATCTGCAAGCATTTTCTATCGCTAATGCAGATATAATAACACGGTGTTGTGGTTAGTGACTTGGTGGTGGCCGGTGATGTGATGGTGGAGGGATAGAGTTCCTCTGGTCTTTTTTCCCCTACATTTTTGCCATGTTATCTCCTATAGCGAGTATGGCGTGGCGCCATGGTCTATTTTATGACTTCATATCAGTAGTTTATCATCTGCCTCTGAAAGCATAACCACCAGCCTTTTTTTTATCCTGTAAGCCGTTTTGACTGATTCTTTGTTTAATCAAAGAGAATGTGATGTGACAAACTATTTAATCTTTCAAACTTTTGTTATTGTATACACATTAACTTATTTTCATGTGTACTAACTGTCTTCCAAATATATCAGGAAAAATGTATAGGGACATCGTCGGAAGTGCTTATTATGTTGCTCCTGAAGTGCTTAGGCGAAATTATGGTAAAGAGATAGATGTTTGGAGTGCAGGTGTTATTCTATACATTCTTCTCAGTGGTGTTCCTCCATTCTGGGCTGGTATGTTTGCCTCTCAAGTCCTGATGTACTTCCACCTTCTGAATTAAGGTATACAATTAAGCTGTAACATTTTGTTGTCATTCTTCTGTTTTACTTTGCAGAAACCGAGAAGGGAATATTTGATGCTATTCTTCAAGGGGAGATTGACTTTGAAAGTCAGCCATGGCCATCAATTTCTGAGAGTGCTAAAGACCTTGTGAGGAAGATGTTGGCACAAGACCCAAAGAAAAGAATTACTTCAGCCCAAGTTCTTCGTAAGCTTCTTGACAGTACATTAACCTTCAAATATTTGTTCCTTTCACCAAAATCTGATATTTTGTTTATGCTGGATCAGAACATCCATGGCTCAGAGAAGGAGAAGCATCAGATAAGCCCATTGACAGTGCTGTGCTTTCTAGGATGAAGCAATTCAGAGCAATGAATAAACTGAAAAAGATGGCTTTGAAGGTATTATTATCTTCATATGATAATTGAATGCCTTTTTCCCTCTGGTCCTTATAAGCAAATGTGTATGCAGGTTATAGCTTCAAACCTTAACGAGGAAGAGATCAAGGGCTTGAAGCAAATGTTTAGTAACATGGACACAGATAACAGTGGGACAATCACATATGAAGAACTCAAAGCAGGATTAGCCAAGCTTGGATCGAAGCTGTCAGAAGCTGAAGTAAAACAGTTGATGGAAGCAGTATGCACCGCTCCTGAGCTATTACAGTACCTTTCTCAAGCATGATATTGTTTACAATGTATGCTTACCTTCTGATCCATTCCAGGCTGACGTGGACGGCAATGGATCGATTGACTACGTTGAGTTCATAACAGCTACGATGCACAGACACAAGCTCGAAAGAGATGAGCATCTGTTCAAGGCATTCCAGTACTTTGATAAAGACAGCAGTGGGTGAGTATTTTTTTTCTGATAATGGGCTACGTCGCTTTCTACAGCGTCTGATTGTCACGAGTGATAGTTTTGTTTTCCAAATCAGATCTTATCACTAGTGAGGCATGATATTTACAGGTTCACACTTTACTTATGTTTGCTGAATTGCTTAATGGTGTGATACGACAACTTGGCCGGAATGATAGTTGTACAATGCACCCGCGCATGAAACCCCAGGATTTATTTGACTAAGGATTACCTTGATTTTTATGCAGCTTCATCACAAGGGATGAGCTGGAGACTGCTTTGATCGAGCATGAAATGGGTGACGCGGACACCATAAAGGACATCATATCAGAAGTCGATACGGATAATGTAAGTCTGCGTGTTGTCAGTACTTTCTCATGTTTGTTCCTTTCATTTCTTGATGGCGCTCTTGTGGCAAAATTTCCAGGACGGGAGGATCAACTATGAGGAGTTCTGCGCTATGATGAGAGGAGGGCTGCAGCAGCAGCCAGTAAGGCTCAAGTAGAGTCCGTTTCCTTGTAGAAAATGATGTACTGATAGCGAAACTGCTCTTGGTTCTTTCGTTTTTCCATGTTAGCTGGACGGATAAGAAGTTTTTTTGCTTTGCATTGTTGAGATGATTGTGTATATCTTGTGACTTTTTGCTCGTTGCACGGAGTTGCGCAAATGTTGTGGACGTACTTTGTTCTTCTGTAAGTTCGTTTTTTGCAAGTACATCTAATAAAAGAGTATTTTTTTTTTGCAATCCGTGCTTGTTACCCAGCGGAATGGCAGAAGCCTGTTTTGCAGGAAAGGAGTTCAATTTGGTCAGTTGTAAGAGCTTATTGGCCTTGTAAAAGGTAAACAGGTGTGCGTTCTTATTCTGTTTGATGCACACTCGACTGTTGGAAAATATGCCGACATGTGAAAGTGATCAATTGCATGGATGATGGACCGTGCTTGCAAGCGTCGAGCTTCAAATGTGTTCCGGCTGCACCAGCCTCGGCCTCGCCATAAGGAAGAGGTCAAAACTGAGTGGATTACAGACGATCTCTCTGTCCCGGGGACATCCGTCAGATATTTTCAAGTCGGCAGCAATGAAGACGGATGCTTTTGTATTGTCTGTATATGTGACTAGGCAACCCTCAAGTTGCCGACCTGCACGACATCACGAAACCAGCCTAGCCCCCATTTGAGACACCGGCAAAGACTACTGCACATTTAAAAGAAAAAGAAACTACTAGTAATGAAGATATATAGCCCATCGTATGTGAATATTACATTAAGAACCAGAATATGTTTTAGATATTTCAACATACTCTCTTATTTCTTCTTATACGGTTACAACATACTCTCTCTGTTCACTATTTCAAGATGTTTGTAAACCTACACATTAAAACACGTCTGCCATCTGGATACACGCTTTCTCGAAGAAAGCTAAAACATCTTTAAATAGTGAACAAGTCGAGAAACACGGTATAAAGGACAGCAACATATCTGTCATTGTTTTTTTTTTTCGAGAAAATATCTGTCATTGTTCTGTTCTCCTCCCTTGAGAACAGCAGGGCGAGCCACCAAAAGGATATAGCAGTACTGCCTTTCATACAATCCAGAATCCGCAAGCACAGAATGATCTTCTTCAGCATTTTTTTTGCTTTGTCAGTTTGGCCGGCATCTGATATCGACTACGACATGTCGAATGTGCGGCCCATACCATTTGACGCGTTCAACATGGTCCAGAGAGACTTTCCAAGATAGTCCTGAGGCACAATGACATCCCATAGCGTGCAAGGGCAAGAGATTAGTATTTCAAAAAGGAACAAGAGATGCATGTTAACATGTTTCGTTGGTGTACCATGAGTTGTGGCGATACTACTGATGGATTCAACAACATTGTCCAACCAGCGTGCCTCGTCCGTGTCATTGACATTCCCATGTATATGCAGTATGCCTCCATCAACCCTAGTAGGTGTAGCAATAGAACAGAATCAGAACTTGAGATGTTCACGGTGCATCCAACAAACTAATAAATCAGTCTAAGGAACTAGTATAGATTTGCAGAAGATGTAATCTTGGCACCTTGCAGCTCATTCGCTGGCAAAACCTTGTGTCTATAACTAGACTACACACATAAGCGAAACATGTCATCATGATGTAATTAAGGAGGCGTTCACTTTTACCAATAGCTCACTGTAATAAAAAAAGAACACTTCTGATATCTAGTACTGTCTTTACCAAAAACAACAGCTCAGCCTTTGTTTATAGCCTTGCACACTGAAAGAACAGCCAGCAAGCCATTTTTATTGTGTCAATCAACCTACATACATATGCTATTATTTGGTCACACCAAAATGCTAGCATGTACTCCCTCCGTCCCGTTTTAATTAACTTGACCGTAATTTTGCAAAAAAAACCCTGACGATTTTTACTCCGTACCCGCACGTCCTTGTCGTTGAATAGAAGGCATAGTGGGCATACGTTGGACGTGGGGGAAGAGACTGGAGCGGAGGAACCGGGAGGCGTCGGGCCCGCCGTGGCTGTCGTGGACGCCGACGAGCGTGGCGCCCGGGGAGGCGAGCACCTGCGCCTGGTCCTCCATGACGAGGTTGGCCTGTGCGGCGGCCATGGAGATCTCCCCCCCCCCCCCCCCCTGGCGTGCTGGCGCAGCTCCGTCTGCCAGAGCATCCCGTCCGCCGCCGCCGCTCCCGGCGACCATGGAGAACTCCCCCGCGGCGTGCTGGCGCAGCTCCGTCTGCCAGAGCATCCCGTCCGCCGCCGCCGCGCCCGTTTCCCTCGATCCATCGATCGATTGGATCTCACGGACAGTAGATCTTAGGAGTCTATTTTAAATTTGAAACTGTATAGGACGGGAATGTAAAAATCAATTTCTAAAGCGTTTTTTCTCTCCCAAGTTAATTAAAACGGGACGGAGGGAGTAGTATTTTCTGGACCTATAAGCTGATCTTGCTTACAAATTACAACCAGAGTTAAGAACTTATTTTTTTTGCTTCAGATTCTGATTCAGGTTTATGGCCACAACTTTTCCAAACTAGATTAATCTCAGCTA
Organism: Lolium rigidum; assembly: GCF_022539505.1. NCBI lineage: Eukaryota > Viridiplantae > Streptophyta > Magnoliopsida > Poales > Poaceae > Lolium > Lolium rigidum. Next base: position 247,477,529 of record NC_061514.1, on the reverse strand, counting down.
GTCCTACTGGAGTATAGGCCAAACCAAGCTTGCAAACCTCAGTAGACCTCTACGTTTGAAACATCGAAAAACTACAAATATTGGGGGTGCAGATAAATTACCTTAAAGCCCTAACAGCAGTAGCCCAGCTACATTCACTGGAGGGTATCAGCCCGAGACAAACACGGTCAGCAACTCCCTAATTAAGAAAGCATGACGGTAAGTAGCCATCCTGGTACAGGTATTTAGCTCAACAGGTGAAATGTGTTCACCACATACTTTTGGTGCTGTCAGACGGTTGTCTCCTTCAAGTATAACACAGCGATCTGCTACATGGTTGTCCATCACGTTCCGGTTAAGAGCCTCCAGGGCATGTGGATTCCATTCGCATGCATAAACTAACTTGGCATGAGCCCTGCAAAGAAATAAGGAATGTTTTGTAAGAGGGACAAGAAAATCACTTTGGATTAAGAATTTGACGAACAGCTGTCATCGAGGATATACTTCACAAGAAATGGGAGCACAAAGTATCCGATTCCAGAAAACAAGTCCACAACCACTTCATCTCTACAATCAAGCTGTCCCATGCGAAGCTTCTCAGAGCGATTACCAGAAGAAAACATGCATTTTGTTGCATCAAGTGAATAAGAGATGCCATTTTCATAATGGGTCACCCACCCATTGTCACCGACAAGAAGTTCTAATGTGCTATCTCTTGTGCCATTTGGCATGATTTTTCCCTGCAAAAAGGAAAGACTTAGTCAAACACATCCTCAATAGAAGGAACAGCTTTCTACATGGCAAGGGAACCAGCACATGGATGCTATAAGTTACTCTATTCAATAGGCAGCACCGTACATCAAGAAGGATTGTTCCATGGGACACACCATACACATAATTTGTATCTATATCTTCTATAATATGGCATGCCAACTGTTCTAGTTTCAGATTATCACTACTACCTCCGTTCCAAATGTAAGACGCTTTGGTAAGCTGTTTTAACCTACCAAAACATGTTATATTTTGTAACGAATATATTCCTGCTACTGAGCAATTAAGAGTTCAAAACTAAAAGTAACTTACTTGGCGAGCAAGACGTTGTGCCCCGAGTGACTTGGCAATTAGGTGCCAAAGTTCTGCTCCAATGGATTCCCACAGTGGGTCCTTAAAACAAGTCTTTGGAAGCACAGTGATATCACCTAGGGTTTCCCACCTAGCAATAAAATAAATCAGCAAGCAACAGGCCAAAGTAAGAAAAAATCTTTATTGAAAAGTAGGTTTCTATACTATCCGTCCGTTAGTTTCTCAAAAGAAAACTCGTATTGTTAACAGGTCAGTGAGAACAGACCTAGTTGGCAGCTGCTCTAGCAACTGAGAGGGCATTCCTTTTCTTTCCAGTAGAAGAGATACAAGTTCTCTCATGATGGTTTGAGGAGGAGATTTAGAAGCTTTTCGGCTGAGAGCTAGTTCATCTTTCAAAAAGGAACCATGGCAAGATGACAATATTTCCAATGCTTTATGAAGAGTAATGTTAGCGCCTACAAGCTTCTTTTCCGGACACCCCAATAGCTCTTCAGAGATACATGAGTTATCATCAAGTGTCTTGGAATACTGATCAGTGATTAGGGCATGAAAGGTTCTACTAACTGGAAAAAGAATATTGACATTATCGTGGCTGACTCGAACTTTTCTAGCAAGGTCCAACCATCCAAACTTTTTTAGAATATCCTTCCCTAATTTGGCATACTTCTTCTCCAATTGGAAAACCAGAAAATCTGAATCAGCAAAACCATTAGTGGCGGTATCAACTTTTGGCTTTGCATTATGACCAGCAAAGGTGCCATTTTGGTCACGTTCTTGTATATCCAGGGTAGATAACGCATCACAACTTTGTGTAACCATGTCATCTTTCTTGTAAGCAAGGTTAAATATCGATTCCACCAAATGAAGATCAATTTTTACTGGTTGACTAAATTTTGTTCCAAATGCATAGCAAGATGCACCGCCGCCAATAACAACAAGATCATCATCAATGACAATAGGTGAGCTACGGACACAGAGGCAATGACCAAGAGATGGAATGGAGACATGTAACCAGACACTATGCTTTAAGTTTAGCAATGCAACTTCCTGGTTGTTTTCTCTAATAGGGCAACCGCCAAGTATCCCGAGGTAGTGTTTATGGATGAACATGCAATGTGAAAATCTGGGAGATGGAGTTCTTCCACTGGTGATTTCTTTGTTCCACCTGAGTGTTGTTACATCAAAACTATAGAAGTCATCCAGTGCCCGCTGACCATCATGACCACCAAACATGAACAGTTTTGACCCATAGGACACCAGAGAATGTGAATGGCGAGCACATGGCCATTCACTAGCAGCAGGAATCACATCCCACTGCATGCTTTCTGTGTCCAATATATTCATACAAGAATATATGCCTTCATTACTGAGTCCACCAAAAACATATATTTTCAAGGCTGCAGCAACAGCAGCATGTCGGTGCCTGCACACAGAATAAAGAATTTCACTGAATAGTATTATCATAAAATATCTACTGTCCAAAATATGCGTTGTTATCATTAATCTTTCGATAATTGACTGAGCGAGCTCAAATGTTAAAGGAAAACACGAGAGCAAGATAATTAGGAATTTCATCTTGACAGTACCTTGGCTGGAAAATATTTCCACTGCACTCTACTCTTGACCATCTATTCTCCGTGCTTTGCAAAACCCAAACATCATCAAGAATTTCTGAAGGACCAGCCCTACCTCCAATAGCATAAATATGATTGCCTACTGCAGTAATTGTATGACCCAACCGTGGTGAAGGTGTATCTTTAACGATTATTTCCGTCAACAAACCAGATTTTGGATCAAGCAAAAGGGAGTAATTTCTTCTTGAATGCCTTCCTGGTCCTCCAAAACCACCAAAAGTTAGGATGCAATGCTCTCCACCAACAGTTAAGGCACAAGCAGATTGGCCCCATAAGAAGAGTTTCTCAATCGGTTCACCACTAGTCTTCAACTCGGTAACAAAAAGATGGCTACTTTTATTTCCCGATGATGCTGACAGTTTTTCCTCCTGCATTAATCTACAGTAGACAACAGATGACAAAAGGGTTCAGTGATATAGCGGTTGTATCATTAGTCAAATAAAATAGTGAGACAAAATTCAATGCCCAGTGGTTGGATGAGGACTTGTGCAATAGAATACGTATGATTTAGTGCAGGAAAACAACCATGGCCTAGTAACTACGGCTGACAGGTAACAATCATTGACTTTCTGACGAGCAAAAACACAGCAGCAGAACCTTGCACTGCCAATTTTTTTAATTAAGCCAATATTTAAGAAAAGAATATTTTCAGGATTATTTGAATATAGCCAAGAATACATACCCAGCATGTACCAATAATCTTCTAACTATAAAAATGATGTCAAATACTCAAATATGCATTCCAGGATCCAACAGGTCAAAAAATAGCATCACTATGAAAAAGTAAAATACAAATAAGATGGAGAAAGTAGAGATATAAGAACATGCCGTTCAGCATTACCAAAACCATGCTTGGCACCGTTGTTGCGTACAGGGTTTCGATTTTCAAAATATGATCCTTCTATTGAATTCTCACCAAATTCACCATCACTTTTGTCACCAACGTCACAATTATAGACACCGCTTCTCTTTTCTGTTAACAGATCATCACGTGTCTGTACACTCTGACTGAGTGGCAACTTAACTTCCGGGCCCAAGCAACGATCATCTTCTTTAGTATGATCATCTTGCAACCTGGGTATACCTGGCAGACCCTGGCAGTTTGAAAGGAAACAATATGTTACGAGACAAAAACAACATTGCTCAAATTCTGAACAATTATTCTACTCAAAAGACAAAACATTACTTTGGCAAGCCTTCCAGGATAAAATACAGACATCATAACACCTAACAAACACAAGTGGCAGGGAACACGAATACTGTGCCCTGCCCCTGTATCTCTATCCTTAACATTCTCATTGCATCCACTTCAAGTGCATTTAGCCCAATTAGTATAGTGACACTATAAAAAAGCTTTAGGCTGGGCAAGCTGGCATAATCAACTTTGAGGAATGACCTACATCTGTGGATATTTCAGGGTATTCTAACTTTATAAGTCAAGCTTTTTGTGCACCTTTGGTTCTGCTAGTTTTGGGGTCTTTGACAACGGTAAGGAACAAAAGAGGGTCTTACATAAACATATGCAGCAATGGCACCGATTTTTATGCTGGAGACACCAGTGGCGGAGCCAGCATCCAGCGACACTGGGCAGCCTCCCGGGCTCTTGCCAGTGTATCTCCTTTGAAGTTTGGTACAAAAGGCTGGGTTAACTACTACTCAGTTCCTTTGGAAAAATGCTAATCAATCTGGTTGTACTTAGTTCTTGCCCAGGCTAAGAATGGGCAAGCTCTGCCACTGAGTTGCATGATGTAAAAAAAAAATAACATGGAAAAAGAGCCATGCAGTTTTTTGAAGGTCAGAGTAAGTAGCAAAAGACCGGAGTTCTGAATCGCATGGACTTGAGATATACTTAATGCGACACACAAGGACAGAAAGAGGCACTAGGAAGAATACACAGAACAAATACTTTTATTGCTCGGGCTAACACTTCTTACGCAGTGTCTTCGTGCCTTGGCTATTATCCTCCATCCAAATAAACTTGGTACAAGCATATCTAACAAATAGCTCCACTCAGCGAACAGTAATGTAATGTACTCCACAAGATGTGCTCTGCCTCTACTAGCAAGTTGAAATGCATGGTGGCTAACAGCTCAAGAGTAACTCGACCTAAACTGGTCATGTTCATGATAACCTCAACTACTAGGTCACTAACCAAGTAGGTGTAAACTAAGCTCAATCAACATGCAGCGCATAGACATTAGAACTTTTTGATGTGCAGAATGCCTCAGTCATCAAGTGAATGGGCCCAAGGACATATCCCTGACGCCGCGCAACCATAACTAGAGACATATGCAACAAGATCAACTCATTCATCTCTTAATCTTCTTATTATTTGAGTACCTCTTCTCAGAGCATCAAAGCAGTGTCATCGTGAACATCTGCCACAATGAAATGAGCCTTCACCTTTCTTCGGATTGCGGAATTCCAAACCAAAGTAACAGTAGTCCTGGTCCTGTAGCAACAAACGGTCGCCCTTATCGAAGATGTGTTTATTTTTACCGGATCTGGGGCTATCTTCTTTCTTCTATGGTGTACATTCCCACCTGGCTAATATGGGTGTAGGCGATCGTCTGAAATTTTAGTATCAAGAACCACAACACATTATCCGCCACATAAGAGTTCCATCTTCTCTCCCAAGGCTCACATCTTACATTGTCGCCTCTCAATTCCATCTTCTATGCATGAAGGCTGGTTCCATGATACATCCCCTACAAGGCTCACCCTTGCTTTAAGAAATATATGTGCACGGTAGGAGAGAAGACTAAAGAATACTCTATGGTGGATAACATGTTGCAAGCCTTGAAGCCTTCTGACACTCATTTACATCCTCTACAAATTCAGGGATTTATGTGTGATATCACTCAAATAAATGTTCGTCAGCTAAAGGCATTCAAGGGATGCACAACAAGTATGAGGTCGAGCACCTACTGCTCACCCAAGCTAAGTGGAAATCTAAATACATGGACATGACTCTGAGAAAAAGATTGCAAGGCGAAAAGGCGCACACGAATTTTGTTGTGGCACTTACTGACACCGAATTAACAATGCTTTGATGCTACAGGGGAGGGCTTGGATTTTCAGATATGTTTGCACTGAGTAATGAAACTGTAGTTGAGGCCGTGCATAAGGCAAGGTTGCAGCATTGCGCAGATAAGAAGTGTTCACGTTTAAAAAAAGCAAGCTGGTTGCGTATAATCTACATCTACCTTGTCAGTGGCCTAGTAGTTGGCCAATGATTGATTGCTTAGTTGCTAGTTGAGCACGTTTTGAGGAGTAGACTGCATTAGTTTTGGGAGATATTCATTGGAAGGTGCCGTGAGTAACTGAGTATAGAACCGCGGTGGTTACCCATAGTGAGAAGTTCAATATGCTTTTGTACAGTTTGCTTCAGTGCATGAGATATTAGAGAAGGGAAGTGAAAATATCTGCTAGAATGCAGAATCAATCATACCTTAGACTGCAAAAGATCCAGAAATCCATCCATTCGCTTCTTATTTGCCTCCATTTTACAGTTGGCGATGCTAACAAGGTACCGGATGTACTCCGGAGAAACTACAAGCTCATCAGTCAGCCCAAGAGGCACCTCCATGCGAATTGAAGACCTTATTGCTACCATCGCACGTCTTTGCAAGCTTGTGATACCTACATATGGCATCAATATCAGGCGAAAGTTAAGCACGCCACATAGTAAAGTATCTGCTTAAACCCGAGACGTACAAACCGGCTCACCTGACTCCCGGAACCCCGCATGGATTGCGGCGGCGACGAGCGACGCTGCCGCCGAAACATCCCTGCACTCCACCGCCACGATCATCGGCTCGAACCTGAACACCAGCTCATCCCCTGCACCCTTCTCTCCGCCTCCAGTCCCGCTGAACAGGAGCTCCACGACGGCGTCCGGGTCCGCGGGGTCGTGCGAGATGTACACCCACCCGCCGCCCCGGGCCTTCTTCTTAGGCTTGGGGTCGCTCGTGTGGGGCTTGGGCGTGGGCTGCGCGAGGACTGAGATGCGACCGGAGCAGGAGGAGGTGGTGAAGAGGTCCGCGTGGGAGTTGAGAGCATCGAGAAGCTGGGCGATGGGGGCGTCTACTCCGCCCTTTGGGGACTTGTCTGGCGCCGGCGAGGAGAGCGCGGCCAGCGCCGCCGCTTTCCGGCGAGCGAAGTCCATGGTGAAGCTACGATGAGGTGTTCTACGAGGAGGTTTTAGGGTTTGGGTTGGGCTTTCCCAACCTTTAGGCCTCGTTCGGTTGTGGGGATTTATACCCACTAGTGGATCTACTCCGGGGTGAGATTGGGTGAACCCCAACCATCACCCGATTCCCCTATTAACCTCTCTCCCAGTACCCCTGCTTCTAATTGTTGTTCGGTTGACCCACGCTCCCGCACCTCTTTTTTGCCCTCCCACAAGCAGCAGGCAACACACAGGATAAGCAGTAGCAGGCAGCGCATGAGATAAGCAGACAGGAGATGGCTGGCGTCAGGGACGGGGTGGGTTGGGGGGTTGCCGAAGATCCGGTGCTTCCTGATCGAGCGGCTTAGGTCTTCGATCCTGCATCCATGGCGGCATCAGCGTTGAGGAAGGGAGACGGGACTAGAGGAGGTCCTCTCCACCAGTTGGTTGCGCGGCCGCCGCCGTTCCCGTCCGCTCTGTTCGTGTCGTCGCCGCCGCCGCCGCCGCCGCTATCGCGAGAGGGAGAAGCGCGCTCTGTTGGTTGTCTCTGTCTTTTGCTCTGTATCCTTTCGGGATGGTATCCACGGGTCGGGTGCAGAGTTTTCAAAACCCGGTGGATTGGGGGATTTTCTGGGAATACCGGGCGGGGTGAAACGCATACAGGTTTTAACCGAACGGACCTTTATACCGAGACCGGGATTAAAACGCGGGGCTCCGATCCCGGCCGACCCACCGGGTTTGTGCGCCGATTCCGACCGGGATGGGACGAAACGAACGAGGCCTTAGGCGGCCACGGAAGAGGTTTTGTAAAAGAGAATTGGAGAGTGGGCTTGGAAGTCAATCGGGCCTTGATTGAACAGAGCGAAGCCAGTGCAGGGTCGTGAAAAAAAAAGTTTAAACCCTTTTGGATTGTAGAAGTTTCTTTTTGTTCCCAAAAGTTCACCCATCAATTCAGCAGCAAGAATATCTGAAAATACAAAATAAAATACAGGTGTTGCACCACCTAGCGATGACTACAAGCACTAGAGCGAGCCAAAGACGCGTTGTCCTCGCCCCTCCCTCATTAGAACCGGATAAAACTTATCGTAGTAGAGCTTGTTGTGGTAGATAAATGAGAAGTTGTTGTGATAAGCCCCCCGAAAAAACAGCTCATAAGAGCAACAAGCACCTCCGATAAAGATAAGCGTAGATCTGAAAGGAACATCGACCAAATCAAACAAAATATGGTACCCATGTTTCTATGGATTATACTAGGCTCAGTCGAAATATTGAACAAAAACTGGAGGCAAGCCGAAGTAGGGTCAAGGATGAAAAAAAAAGGAATGGTTACTGTAGCACGTTACTGTAGATGGCTATAGTAGCCCAAACAACTCAGGTTTTAGCAAATCAGCTCATCTTTAATATAGGTAGTTATAGGTATCATCTTTGAGTTGTGTATGAGAGTGGTTAAAATGCCAATAATGACTATCGTCGAGTTGTGTACGGGTTAAGAGTGGTATTGAAGGGGTGGAGAAGCTAATGATGACTGTGAGTGGAGGTCTTGAAGTTATGGCTGAGAGGTGTATAAGTTGCGTTGAAGATTATGCAGCACGTCACCTTTGGGTGATGTCGGGTGGTGGCAGCACTGGAGGACTACATTTTGGATGATGCTCGTTGAGTACCGAGTCGTGATTTTCAGGGTGAAACCCCAAGTTCTGGATTTTATTCGTTGTATCTGGCAATGACCTTGCTGAAGGTATTTTTTTTAGCTCAAACTTTCTCCATGGTGAAAACTTAAGATCTTCGATTGGGCGATGATAATGTTTGTGCATTGTTTCCTTCCTCGAGTCGTTGATTTTGGAGTCTCTTTTATAGTCCGAATGTTGTTTTTGGTAGTGGTTAGAGTGTTATTGTTACAAGTTTCATCACCGCAACGGGTCTTTCTTTTCTTTTTCTTGGCTATGTGCATCTTTTATGTCTTTGGGCATTTTGTTGGCGCATAGGCTATGTGTAATTGATATCTTCGCAATATTAATATATTTTTATATCAAAAATATCTTTTTACTTCCCAAAGCAAGACACAAAATAACAAGACATTAGCATTTCTTTATGACATTCATGGAGGGAAAAGTAAGAACACAACTGTTGAGACTGCATTTTAAGAAAATTTAAAGAGGTAAAACAAAAAGTCTATCTGTATAACATGCACATAATGTTGCTCCTGATGACTAGCTTGAGCCTAAGAGCATCTCCAGTCACGTCCCCCAAAGCAATTTGGGCCGTGTCGGATAAAAAAACGTTTCTAAAGGCCATTTTTGTTCGGCGCGCCCCAATATGGTGTCCGGCGCCCCGAGCCCGTCCCCGCTACACAGGGGACTCTCCGGGCACGCCGGACACAACGAAATGAGAGGCGAGGAGGCACGGGTCCGACGCGTCAGCGGCTCGGACGCTCAACCGCCGCCTACTTAGCGACAGTGCAGTTGCCGGGAAGGGGAACCGTCGCATTGGCAACCGCGTCGACGCCAACCGCCAGAATGGAGCGCGAACTCCTCGGAATGGCAACCGCCGCTCTCTTTGACTTCTGCGTCGTCGTTCATCCGCGCTCAATAAGACCCGTACGTAGGCGCTTTCGGATCTTCAACCGGCCGCCATTCATCCAAGCTTCTCCTCACAATGAGCTACATCTCTGCCCTTCTGTCTGACAACTCCAGCGAGGGCAAGCCTGCAGGATGGTGCCATTGGTGGGACATAGTCCGGACGCCCAGCAACAGCGATGATTCCCCGCCGCCAATGGACAATGCGAAGGATATGGCAGTTCGTGGAGGAGGAGGCGGAGGAGGAAGGGTCCGAGGAGGCGACGGCGGCCCGTGCGAAGGCGAAGGTGGAGGCAGACACGAAAGCGAAGGCCAAGGCCAAGGCGCAGCCGGCGAGCACCGGCACGATGAGGAGGACACAAGTTCCTCCGACGAGTCGACCGACACCGCCTCTTCGGAAGAGGTGATGAGCAGGAAGCGCCACCGTGATGAGGACAACGAGGCGGGTCCATCATCAAAGAAGAAGTAGTTTAAAATAATTTATATGTAATTTGATTATGTTTTTTCGAAGTTTTTATATGTAATTTGTTTATGTTGCACCGATTTGAATATTAGTAAAGAGTTTTCTTCTATCTATTAAAATTAATTTTTAAGTTTTGGGGGCGAGTTTGGGGGACGCGACTGGGGAGCGACGTCCCCCAAACGCGGCACGAACAAAACACGTCCCCCAAACGCTCAATCCGGCGCCGTTTGGGGGACGCGACTGGAGATGCTCTAAAGCTCTGTTTGTATTATCTTTGCCTTCTTTCCTCTCTCTACAGTACATATAACTTTTGCACAACACAAAATTGATTCTTTACCATGCAATTTATACCTTCCACGATTACCATTGTGGCTGCACATTAGCCACACATGGCTGAATTTAGTTGCGCCCTAATGCTAGTAGCTAAACCAACATGTACTGCACTTTACATCTCAGAGAACCTTCAGTAGTCTCCCATACATCACATATTTTGTTATTTCACCAATGTGGCAAGATGGAGATGGAAGTAAGTGCCCAGTTAAGCACAGTCGATCCCATCATCTCCAATCTTGATGAAGGAATGTAGTGTGCAATAAAAGAATTATATGTAGTTTCAAAGTTATGGGAAGGAGAAAGAGGTCAAATGAGTTCCTAGTATTATCTTCCCAAGAGTTATCGATGAAGGTGGATAGAGGTCCATCGTTCCTTTCGACCTTAATAGTTGGCTAGGAGCACTCATAAGATATTTATTGTGCTGGCTTCTCCCATCTCTTGTCAGTTATTTGCTCTCCTTTCCGTACGTAAAAATCAACATCACCTGATCACCGCATCATTAGCGGTATTTGCCTACCAATTGGGTTAATCCCTGCTCACTTCCCTAGGAGATGATTTATTTACTCGTTGCCTGACCATTGTCCTTATTGCTCAACAATTTATGATGGCAGAAACTGCTTCTCCTGCAATGCAAACAACTTTCAATGAACCACACAATCTTATAACGCCATCCGCTTATATTGTTGTAGAGAATGTGTAACCCTCTTATAATGAAAGAGTAAACTAAGGACAAACAGAAACAAGTAACTCCAATTTATCAAATAATTAGTAATTACTACCGAACATAAAAAAGCATCCATTATAAGGAGAGTGAGATCAAATGCTCCCTAACATAAGAACCCTAAATGGTTGCAGGAATCAAACCAAAAAAAATGGATGGATTATCAACCTTGCAAGATGGTATCGATATAGTAATAACAACAAAGCACCCGATGCAATACTTACTGAAAAGTGAAGCAATAAGTTCACAAATATGCTGTTTATGTCTCTTGCCTTGCACAAACACTTCAGAGTGCATCCCAAATAGCTCCACATCTTGTAACAAAATATCAAGATGGCTGTAGATAAAAGATATTATCAGCATTTAACAAATAAAATAATTGTTGAGCTATTAAGCGACCATGATATATTTCATAATTAGAAGAAAATATTATACCTCAGCTGTTAGTTCAGCATGGCACAAAGGGATAATGCTTTTCGTGAATCTGTTTACGCCTCACATACTGTCCATTCTGAACAAACTAGGATGCCATCTGCCAAAATCATGCTCCTATGGCACATCTTCCTTTGCAAAATCTTAAGCTTGTGCCAGCTTTAGATTTTACATGACTTTCTTCCACCAGCTCATCACAAAATGCAACAGTTTACTCCAAATTATCGTCATTAAAATTGTGATCAATATAAAAACCATATACATCTGGTTCAGCTGTCAAACCCTCCTTTCTCATCTCATCAAATAACCCTCTCGCCTCAGCAAATTTCTTCTTTTTATTCAGCAATCTTATAAGAGCACTATATGCACTTGCGCTGAGTTTAAATCCCTTCTCCATCATTTCATTATGGAAATACAGTGCCTCTTTCATATTTCTTGCCTTACAATGCCCCTTGATCAATATATTGTATGTGTTCTCGTTTGGAGCCACCTCCTGAGAATGCATCCCCTTGTAAATCTGTGTGGTAGATTTCATGTTCTTGTCAATGCAGTACTGCTTCATAAGAGAATTATAAGTTACAACATTTGGGCAAACATTCTTCTCCAGCATCCACTCAAGCAGCTTTTTTCCTCCTTCTACCCTACCTGACATGCAAAAACCATTCATTAGAACATTATAAGTCGCTATACTAGGCTTAATTCCTTTATCTAACATCTCCTGTAACAGGCTGTGAGCCCTGTCAAACTCTCCTGACTTGCAGAGCGTATCTATAAGAGTTGTATATGTATAAACATCCGGTTTAAGGCCTGCTGCTTCCATGTCTGTCATGGTCCTCATGGCCTGCTCCAGATTGCCAAACTTGCACATGCCATTGATCAGGGAGTTGTATGTGTAAACGTTCAGCTCTAATCCCTTGTTGCACATCTCATGCAATAACTCATTAGCACCATGCACATCTCCCTGCTTGCACAGACCATCCGACAGGGCCGTGTATGTCACCAGGTTCGGTGCCACTCGTCTCTGCACCATGTCATTGTGAACCCGAAAGGCTTCCACCATGTCCCCTCTCTTGCAGTACCCATCAATGAGCACTGTATATGTGACAACATCAACATCCAGTCCCTTATCCACCATCTCCCGAAGTACTCTGTCTGCCTCTCTCAACTCCCCAGCCCGACAGAGACCATTGATCAGTGTGGTATATGTAACCCCATCGGCTGCAAACCCTCTGTTCTGCATTTCTTCAAACCACCTTCTTGCAGCTACCAAATCACCCTTGCCACAAAATCCACTCATTACAGTTGTAAACACCACTGCGTCCAATGCCACTCCACGCATCACCATATCCTCTACCACCCTCAAAGCATCTGAAACCTGCCCTTTATTGCATAACAGTGCAATGACGCTTGTATATGCTGTCGCGCTTGACTCCAGTCCATTTGCCACCATTTCATCCAACAGCTTCACCGCGACCTCCAGCTCACCATGGGCGCAGTACCCATGGACCATAGTGCCGTACGTGACAACATCTGGTGGTAAGAGCATTGCATCGAACAGTTGACGCGCATCCTTGAGCCGGCCTGCGCTGCAGAGAGCCTTGAGGAGTATATTGTAGGAGCGGACGTTCTTGTCCGGGAGTTGTTGGAACAGCTCAATTGCTTCGTGGAGCGGAAGGCGGGAGAGCACGGCGTTACAGGGTTCTGGGGACGGGGATAGGCCGTACTGGCGGAGGCGGCGGAGCAGGGCGGCGGAGGGGAGGCAGAGGAGGAGGAGGTCGAAGGAGGCGGGGTCCGACGAGAAGGCCTTGTAGGTGAAGATGAACTGCTCGACGAAATGCCGATGAGGAGAAGGGAAGCGGAGGGCGCGCACGAGGATTGCGCGCGCGGTGCCGGGGTCGCGGACGGCGAGATGGGCGGCGATGGCGAAGCACTGGATGAGGTGGGGGTGGGGGTGGGGTCGGGAGGGGAAGAGCAGGAGGAGCGGGAGGAGGATGCTGGTGAGGTTGGGGTGCGAGGCGAGCAGTGGGAGCGCGAGGAGCAGGTGCAGCGGGCGGAGGAGGGGGATGAAGGGGAGAGGAGGGAGGGATCCTGGACTGGGCGAGGCGAGGAGCGCGGCCGAGAGGCGGCGGGCGAGGGCATCGTCGGCCGGCGATTCGGGGCGGGGTGGACAGTAATCCGGGAATGGCCGGGGCGCAGCGGTGGTGGTGAGAGCACCGTCCTCAAACTGCGGCGTGCGGCGGCGGCTGCGCCGGTGTGGAGAGGAGGTAGAGCTGCAGGGACGGACGGGGCCCACGAGCCGGGGGATAGCCCGCGTGTGGGATAGCCAGGAGGAGCGCTGCGCTGCGGCGGAGGCGCGGCGGAGGAGCATCCGGCGCGGGCGGATACAGGGAGGCGGGAGACCGCCCTGTCGGCGGCGGCGGCGGCGGCGGAAGATGGTCAGGTGGGAAAGGGGAGGAGGTTTGCGGGAGCGCGACCGCGAGGTAGACGAAGCCGCTATGAGCGACACGCCACAAAGGATGGTCACCCTTTGATCGGGATCCTGTGGCTCCCATAATAAGATCTCAAATCATGTAACCCTCCCGTATGCTCCTGTTCTACACTTCTACTCTTAAAAAAAAAATTCTACTGTTACTGTTAGTACATCTTCACTGAAGAGGAAACATTCAGGTGATCACTATCTCCACTTCCCCTGTAAAACCTCATTTTCAAAACAATATGGATACAACTATGGATATTGTCACTTCGATTAGTTTAATCACATACTTTCAACTTTAATCACATAAAAGTACATTTGATCACTTCCTTTGTCTTTCGACTAGGTTAGGTAATTGGCATATCTACTTACTAAAATGGCTAACATAATCTTGTTATGTATCCATTTCCATATCCACATTTGTATCAAAATTCAATACTATCATATTGGTTTTTGTATTTGAAAATTAATCGTATATTTACCACATCTATTTTCACGGAGGTCCGATATTACCAACATCCATTTTCAATTTTCTAAATGCAAATGTCGGATAATTCAGATTATCCACTACCAGTTTCCACCCCTAGTCACACTGGCATACAAAAACTTGTCACAAGATGTACACACTTATCTGCAAAAAAACTTGTCAAAAATATGATCATGTGCTCATTTTAGGTCCTCATGGTCCGTTTATGTTTCTCTTGCGCACATACAATTTGCTAGTTCTCGTGTTTTCCAAAACAATGAAATATGAGCAAGCCCCTTCACTTTGTTTGTTCTTTTTTTTTTCTTTGGAAATATGAGCATGCGCTGCCTACCTATGCTCGAAGCAGCCATGTATGGACGATATCAAACAAGAATGCCTAGACTATAAAAGGAGAACTCTTAAGAGTTTGAGAAGAACAACTCCTTCCCATACGACCGCATGATGTAAGATGGAACTAATAATACTAGTACCGTATATAGATAAAGTTGCATCAATTAATTTAGAACGGAGAGTATAAGTTACAGTAGCAATCAACATGGCGGACAAGAGCATTTTTTTCTTCCAGTCCAACAATAATGCATGTATCACCCTCCACCGCTTATATATTCTCAAACTACTGAGAGCATCTACTTGATTCATGTAATGTTACAGAACACATTTCGAGTAGATTCATCTTACAAACAGAACAGAAAAAAAGTGTTGTGTACATATATAGCATAAATTTTAGCCAAGTCTTGCTTCCCGGTGTAAAACCTGAAAATGAACATTTATGGAAACAAGGTTAAGTCAATGTATCAAGAATGACAACTACAATGTCAAAATAAAAAAAATACAGACTCAAGCCCAATAGATGCTATTTTAGAACACGCACACTTGATGATTTGGACTCACTGCAAAAGAGTATTTAGTTTGGTGATTTGAATATTAGTACAGGTTAAATGAAAAGTACACACTTTAATCTAGTATCATTAACATATTATTTTAAAACTGTCAAATAAATGTATTAGATAAACTTTTGATTCTGAAATATCAATTTCGCAGGAGACAACCGTTTATAAGCTTAAAAAAATACAAATAATTATCTCCAATACAATATGAGCTCAAGATACCCTATGAATGATGTCGTCTAGCAAAAGAGTTTTGTAGGGCATTACATTTCACTGATTTTTTTTTAATTTAAATACACAAGGTGATGACTAGGGTACATGTGTGTGTGCATTATACGCATTTAATTAAACTTTTCACACCATACACAATCATGGTTACGTCTCGCGTGAAAAAGGTTGTGGCTATATGTTCTTTGTATCATAGCCATCCTAAACTACAATACTAGGTCATGCTTAATAGTACATCTGGTAATGTTCAATTGTACGCTTTTCTTACATAAGTTTTCCTTGATATTTCACAATTTCCAGATAGCTTCTCAATCAAAGTGAACACACCATCTAAAGGGGTCACTTTACTGTTAGGCTTCCCCTTATGCTTATGTATCTCCGTATGGGCCCAGATGGTTATGTGTAGATTAAATGAAAAATGACCATGCAAACAGCATATTCTAATTTATTGATAGCCTGCAAGGCTGCAACCACCTAAACCTCCTTGTAAGGCTAGACAAGGGAAACATAGCAACTGCACTCTTTCTTTCCTCAATTGACAGGTGTTTTGAAACCAGTTCTTCCAAGGGTGAGTATAGTTATAATGAAGCACATGGAACAGTAATTTGCTTGTCTAAAATTAAATATTTCTAAAGAATGAAATTACTTCATCTGTTTTTCAGTCAAACGGTAGAATATACCCTTCATTAATGTGTAGCAAATTTCAGTAAAAGAACACAATCTATTTTACCTCTTCAGCAAATTTAATCAAGATTGTTGTCCTGGGCCTCTGCTGGCCTTCAATTGGCACAAAATGCGCCGTAACTACCGCAGGAAAGCCAGCATTATCCAATACCCCCTACAAGAAATTCAAAGAAGTGGTCAAACATTGTTTATGAAAGAAGACAATGTTGACTTAGATATTTGGGCAGAATTTCCCACCCTTACAATCCCTGCAACAAATGCTCCACAGTTGAATGCCCCCATGTCTTTTGGCACGGAAATGAATCTGATCAAACAAAAAGGGTGCCAGGTTTGAGACTTGTAGTGTAAACAAAACTTTATGAAGTTCAAAGGAGTTCATCAAACCGGTTAACAAGCAGCTCCTTTTCACTAATCATGTATTCATCTTCATGCTCTGTTCCTTTCTCAAGTGAGTCAGCCACCTGGAAACAATAAGAAAGCATCTGCTGGGATAAGCAATCAGATAAGTGCACTCTCTCCAGTGATCATAATAGAGCCACAGGCTCCTACTTACTATCAACACATTATAATTGGAAGCGACAATTTCTTCTATAACGCAACTACAGGAAAAAGAGTTAACACTGGAGTAGTATTTCTCTAATTTGGAGCCTTCTGTTTGATATTAGCCTAGCTCTGTATTTTTTTTCAGTATGTGAATTTGTATTTAAATAAGAGCAATTATCTAAACATATTATTATATTATTTTTCAAAGTGCAAGTCAGAAAGATAAGAACTAAATAACATTTTTTCGGTGTGCTTGGTCAGGTAGTCAGGCTCAAACACCCTGGCGGTTAGGCACACATTTTTATGAACACAATAATCAGGCGGTCAGTCCAACAACAAATGAGCCACAATTCTTTTGATGGCACAACTAAGAATGGAAACAGGGAATGAAAAAAAAAGTGCACCCTTTACGAGAATTCCGACAATTATGTAATCACTCAAACATTGTGGGACAGAGTAAGAATTAGAGAACATTGATGAACAGAACAGTGTACCTTTCCAAACAATACTTTCCATACAGTACTGTGAATAAATGATAAAATCCCCAGCAGTCGAGTCTCGCGTCTATTCCCCTGGATTGTTAATTATTATCAACATGACTGTCTCAACAGGATAAAATTTAGAAAGCATATATACAATAAATTTGGAGAGCACCTGGAACTCTTCATAGAAATAATAGCCGATGAATGTTTTTTATCCAACTTAACAATTTTTTTCAACAACTCTAGATATTTTGGTTTATTATCTGCAGCTCCACATTATCCAAGAATTTTCAAAATTTGCACTACAAAGATGTCAATCATATCTGCACAGACCATTATTTTAAAACTAGATTGATTTTAGCATGTTAGATGTTGTGCTATGGATATTGTTCTGCGACTTACTATTTTAAAGAAAGACATGTGATACAAACAGTTATTTTGCTATCTAAAATACATTATGCACATTAAAGGAGATGATTAGGGCATGTCACATGTAACAAAGAAGCGGTGAAGTTTTGACTGACATACTGTTCACCTTTTCATGGCTTTAAGTATATGAACCAAATCACCAATAGATCTATACTCTACTACAAAGCTCTATTTTGGACTAATGAATCATGGAATAAGAAAAAGATTATGCATCAAACCTTCTCTCGGTGACACAGCAGTTCAAGAACTCGTGCACCAACAGCATACCCAGCGTCCTCCAGCCTGTGTATAACTCACAAAATAAGAAAGCAGAAGTATGCCAAGCATACAAGAATATTAACACATGCAAATAGAGCAATGTATTTTTAATGAGAAACACTGTTGAGTGTCTTTGCATGATTTAGCACAACAACATTGCTGTCTTCATCATCTAAAGAGAAGTTACGAGATAGTGTCTTATATGGTAAGACAACCAAGATTTAACCCACAATAAGTAGATACATTAAAACATTAGAGAGATGTACAGGTTGCAAAAAATTGACCAACCAAATGTTACAGTTGCGTCATATATAAGAGAAAAATCTCAACATGTGAATTCCGGATGATTTAAAACATTAGCATACAGCAAGTGGAAAACACATAGCACCTGAAACTTTATGTGACCTGAATATCAAAGACTTAAAGAGTGGCATGTAGCCATGCACTGACTAAAAAGCTGGTACCAGCCACTGGGTACCAATCAAGTCAAGATGAAATGAAATGACATAGCCCAGGAAGGACCAGCTAGTGGATACAATGAACTAGAATACAGGATCATCAACAATATAAATAGACAACCTTCGTTCCAGCTCAGCAATGTTGTCAACTTGTGTCTGATTGTACTGAACAACCTCCGAGAACAAGAATGCAAATGCACTCAAACTGACCTATGAAAGACAAAACATTTATTAAGCTCATATGATAACAAAACAAGGAAGAAAATAAAATGAATCGGCACAAGTTACAAACTTGAAACAGGAATGCTCATCTGGAGATACAATATCTTGTGGACGTTTTACTTGCACCATATATTGCTAATCAATTTGTAAAGAAGACACTAACTAACACTCCCTCCATTCCATAGTTCTCAACTAAAACCACAACAATAATTATGGAACGGAGGGAGTACATGTTTGACCAAACAATAAGCAAGCACACACTCCCTAATAGTTCTAATAAGAGAATCATGTGGACACTGTAATATGGTAAAAGCATATTGAAAAGGAATTTTATGCAATTACATCTTCCATTATTCTCTAAAAAATCTTTGATCCAAACTAGGCGTTGGATGTAAGGTTGGTGTACTGTGTCATCCGATCATTGATGGTTTTGTCGGCCCTCAATTTTATCCCACATGTGAAGGGTGGATAATATATTGGCCTATACTTAAACCTAACACATTTACGTATCCTTCTTATGTCTTATATCTCCAGCAGTCCATCGAATTCCAGCAAGTATGCTTCAGTTCCCTCTGTTACTGCAATTTCTTAATCTAGATAAAATCCAAACTCACCCTCTTTTCCCAAGAATATGTGGATTGGATCCTCTTAAACATAGCCATCTATTTAACCCCTTCAACTAAGGCAAGCTTCGTAGTTGCCATTCATTTCGGCCCTTTTCAAGAAAGAATTCCTTTTTTTTTTGCTTACAGGGCAGAAGATACAGTTTAGGTGCACTTTAATTTACTTCACAAAATGATGTGAGCGGAGAAATGGTTTGGGGTATTTTCCATGTAGTACTAATGCGATGAATATAGCACGCAAAAATAAACACAAAGTAGCCAATCTACGAAGCTTAAACTTAATTTTAGAAAGGCAACTAATAATGAATACATTTAGGTCTAAATATTATCAAAATGAAAGTATCACTAAGGTGCATAGTAACTACCACTTCAAAATATTTTGCTGCTATGCACGATATTGACACATTTCCTTTCCTTCTTGAAGAAAACACTTGAATAGAGTCGTGGGGTTGGGCAATAGTTGGTCCCAGTTTCCAATTGAAGCTACCACTAACCAGCATCCATTCGATTCCAACTTTCAACCAAATTCACATTGCCGATTTAGCACCTAACCCGCAAACCTCCTCAGTTACCTACCTATTAACAGAGCCCGTCGAGCAACAGATATCTAAAAATTTAGCACGCAGACGCGTGTGTGTGCACAGATCTGGAGGGATTTTGGTGTGGGGAAGACGTGTACCTCCTGCCTGCCCCGGCTGAGGGGCTTGTCGAGCACGTTAGCGTACTGCTTCGCCTTCCCCACGCCGATCATCTTGCCCGCCCTCCTCTGGGGCCGCCCTTCCTACGGCTGAGGAAGGGGGAGGCGACCGGCGATCTGGACAGGAGGGGGCCGGATCTGGGCAGGGGGAGGGCGGCGGAGGGGTCGGGCGCCGGTGGGAGGAGGGATCGCCGGCGGCGGGCGTGAGAGCGAGAAGTCGGGAGCGCTCGGGTGCGACTGCGTGGGGTGAGGGGTTTTTCTGATTTGATAACTCTGAACGGTCTGCCTGTCCAGAACTCCAAACCGAGCAAGCTCTGTCCGTCACTACCTAGAGCGAGCGAGAGAGATGTCCACCGTCAACCTCAGGTCGCGCGCCGCCTTGCTGGCGGCCGCCACGTGCTTCGCGGTCCTCGCGGCGGCGGCGGCGCTGCTCCATCGCGGGCGTCGCCGAGGCCAGGCGGCACGCCGCGCCGAGGAGCGGCGCTCCCGCCGCGCGCGCCGCGCCTGCGAGGAGGAGGAGAAGCCGCAGGGCCGGTTCAAGCGCGTGCTCGCGGACAACTCCTACTCCCGCTTCAAGCACCTGCGCCGCCAGGGTGCCGACGGCCACCGTGCCGAGGTCCAGCCGCCGCCGCCGCCGCAAGGTGCGCCACTCCTGTCCTGATCCCCCTCATTTTGATCTCGTCATGGCGCTCATTTGCCATGGACCTGGCGTGTGCGATTGCTTCGTTGTGAAGCTCTCCTATGCATTGCCGTGGCCAACTGGCGAGGCTAAGAGTGGCAGGAATTTACTACGAGTTCTCTGTGGGGAATTTCATCGAACACCACTTGCATCATGGAATTACACTGGGTGGTCAAATTCCTTCGTATTGGAACCCTGACCAGCTGCTAGGTTGTAACTCACAATTTATAAAATGCAGCACAATGCTGGTTCACCACATGCTTCCATTTCCCATCAGTAGCAGTTAGCTAATGGAGGTACTGCCGTACCAGAACACTAGGAATTATATTTTTTTCCTGTATTTATATGATTATACACTTGTACAGCCTTATAGGTTACTAGTCATAAACATCTAAAACTAGTGATTACTCTCATGGTCAGGAAATCCTCCCTAGGCAATTAATTTCAATATTTCGTGCTTATTTACTTTAGGAGCTTAAGCTGTAATTCATACCACGATAGTGCCACGGACAAGCTAAGAAGCTGATTGCATCATCTTTTTAATAAACTTTATATGTTGACTTTAACCAAATTGGTTGTTATTTTTTACCATAACCTGAACGGATTGTGCCTTTTTTCCATTGTCACAGAATCAACACAGAAGATTCACCCATTTGAGGAGGAAATTGCTTCCTTACTGGAAAACCCCACCAAGTATTCGGCTTTTTGTAACTTCACACCGAGCAGCCAAAGCGCAGAAATGAGCACCTCATACAATTGGGTCAATACAGAAGCTCAATTGGAGAATCTGGCTAGGTTGTTGGGTGAGGAGAAAGCTTTTGGTGTTGATACAGAGCAACACAGCTTTCGGTCATTCCTAGGATATACTGCACTTGTGCAGGTAATTGCCAACATATGCATTCTTGATGCTTTGCTGCTTATAAGTTTGTTAAGGTTGTAACATATAAATTTCATCCTGTAGATCTCTACCCAGAAGGAAGACTATTTGATAGACACAATTGCTCTACATGATGCGATGGGTATTCTGCGCCCAGTTTTTGCCAGTCCATCCATCTGTAAGGTAGTGCATCTCTTATATCTGATGTCATTAGGCAACCATTTCTTTTCGACTCTAGCGTTAAGGACTGTTACTTAAAAGCAGTACTTAAATTGATATGCATTTCAGTAACAAACTGGGCCTTGGAAGCTCTAGAACAGTATGTGACTAGGTGCCACGCCGCCTATGGTGTGCCGCTTTTAGCACAGTGCATTTAGGACAGGTAACAGAAAAAAGTTATTTCGTCCTGCATCACATTTTATAAGCCAGTCTTAGCAGTAAGCCTAGAATAGAATATATCTAGAAAAGTCCCTGCTTGATTCGTTTGGTTAGCAACCTGAGCCAATTTCCACAAACATAATTTTGTTATTTCTCTGCATGATTGTTCACCATAGCTCATCGTTCACATTGTGTAAATGGTTGAAAATTCTCTAGGGCCCTCACCTTGCAGTATGCGGGATGCTGGGATGCCCTAAGCTTAAGTTTAAAGCTTCCCTAGCCTCAGGCCTCATAATCAGGATGTGGTTTTATTACACCCAGGCTTGTGTGCTCCCTTTATTTTCAGATTTCAAAAAGTAGGTTTAGAAAACTTTTTTTGAAAAGAAAATCGGTTGTAGAAACTAGATTGAACTATGCATCTTCAAGTTTTCGCTCGAAAATGTGCTCATTTGTAGTTTTCCTGAAAAAGACAAGAGTGTAGAGATTGACAAGCATCTTTGGCTGCTATAAGTTTTTTTGTGCATATGCCACAACAACATGGATTTTTCGGGAAGAATGATTTTTTTATAGCTGAGAGCACATGCTTCCGAGCGATATTTGGCTTTACCACCCAGAAACAGAGCGCCTTAGATAAGCTAGCATCTTTGTTTATGTCAAGAAGCGTAAGCACAAAGGCACAATAATCTGTTACATGACATATCTTGAAGGACAAAAAGTTACTGTCACAGACTTAGCAGTTCCAGTCAACACTAACAAGCACATGGATGTCCACACATAAGATCCTGAGTCTTGTATCCCCAACTTTTCATAATAACTTTTCTGGTGTTTCCTATCCTTGTTTCTTTGTATTTCCCATCTTCAATATATTTAATACTTCCTCGGAATATTGATGTATTGCTTGCCCAGTGACGGAGCTAGGACATCAACCACTGATGTCAAAGCTATAGTGATGTCATGAACAATGATTTATGGGGTCTTTTTGCTCACCATATTTTGTGTTGTTGCTTCACCACAATCACAGTGTACCTCCACCACGGTGCTTGCCTGTGCTTGCCTCAACAGAGGATTTACATTGCTTTCGTTGTCAAAAAGTCATAATCATTTATGTTCTGCCTTCTTGTGCCTCAGATCTTCCACGGAGCTGACAATGATGTTCTTTGGCTTCAGAGAGATTTTCATATTTATGTCGTGAATATGTTTGATACTGCCAAAGTAAGTTTCTCTATTCCTGGGAAGATTTAGTATCATTCTGCAGATACTTATACATCCTGAGAACAGAGTATGTCTGGTGGTTGTCCCGTATATATTTTTGCTTGCACAACCAGTTTAATGTCATTCACTACTTAGAGCCTTAGATGTGCAATAAAACACAATTTTCATTTAACTGCTTCTGCATTTAAAGGGCTTACCCGGTGCTGAAAACTCCATGCATTGTGGGATCTGGGGTTCTATGCATCCTTTCCCTTGCTTTTTATTATGCAAGGAGGCTGATTAGAACTTAACTGCCTTTGCAGTATACAAATAAATTTCTTACACAATGGTTTAGTATTTGGACACTGTGTTTTGTGTTAAGTGAGAGGCACTAGCCAATGCAACCAAAAGTCTGAACTGATGGAAAGGGCTAGGCAGTCCACTTTATACACACATTAACACCCCTCTCACGTGTGACCGGGGAGGCCAACACGTGCACGAAGTCTCAGAGGTATAGCCCAAGGGGCCTATACCATGTACTGAGGTGAGGGGTAATGAACAATTTTAGGATAAGTTGCGAAACCCAGTACTCGAACTCGAGATCCTGGGCTCTGATACCATGTTAAGTGAGAGGCACTAGACAACGCAACCAAAAGTCTGAACTGATGGAAAGGGCTAGGCAATCCACTTTCTACACACATGAACATTCTGTACTAGTGTGGTAGTTTCAGTTATTTTACATATGAGCACTGCTACAGTCAGTTGTCTCTATTTCTACTGTGTTGGTTTGTGTTTCTATTTTCAATCACAAAATTCATTCCCTTAGAAGTATAGTCCGTGTCCGTAAATTCACATTAGTTTATAAGTGTACTAGAGTGCTATTGCAGTTAAGAAACAAAAGTTTTAGTTTATAACACTGGGTCTCTTAGAATTGTAGTCTTTATCCATAAATATTTTGGTCCTTGAGGGTCTTTGTTTCTTGGAACTTTGTTCGTGCCTTTTGTCACTAAAGTTAGCCTATTTTTTTTTTTTACTTTTGTGCTGTCACATTGTTTCTTATTATGCTACGCATGTGTATGAGATTTGCTGAATTACTTGTAAAAAATTATTATATTTTCAGGCATGTGAGGTTCTATCAAAACCACAGAAATCATTAGCATATTTGCTAGAATTATATTGTGGAGTGACTACCGACAAGACAATGCAGGCAAGTAATCTTTCATGTTTGGCTTAAATAGCAAGCTTGCTAAAGCCAGTCAAATGTTCAGTGACAATTAGCATATTTAATGATTCTTCTGTAGCTGGTCAGATATCATGTGCCTCTTCAACTTCTACATGCATACTACTTCTCGGTATTTGAGAAAATTTGTGCACTGTCATGTAGAGCTCGAAACGCTGCACTCTAAAGATAAAGATTCGGTTTATATGTTACTTTCCATGGTACTAGAAATATAGGATGAGATCCAGCGCAGCAGTAGTTCTTTCCAAATTAATTAATGTAATTATGTTGTACCAGTTGTTAAAAGTATTAACTGTCACCATGTGTAATTATTCACGTCACGATACCTTGTCAGCTGGGACATGAGATACTGATCACTGGTCTTGACATGTTTTGACATGGATCCTTAGTTCTTTTCAGCATTACTTACATCAATGGATGCATGCTTCTTTAGTTTTTGTTGTGTTTTTTTTTTGCACGAAACCACAGTTTAGTTTTTGTTGACAACTTTGAGCTTGTGTTCCATTTAATCAACCTCAACCAAGGTTTCGTTACATGAGATACTGATCACTGGTCTTGACATGTTTTGACATGGATCCTTAGTTCTTTTCAGCATTACTTACATCAATGGATGCATGCTTCTTTAGTTTTTGTTGTGTTTTTTTTTTGCACGAAACCACAGTTTAGTTTTTGTTGACAACTTTGAGCTTGTGTTCCATTTAATCAACCTCAACCAAGGTTTCGTTACAGCTAATATTTTCAGAAGTCTAGTAATTTGCATATGAATTCATTTTGGTGTTGAATACGTGACATCCAAAAGAAAAAATTTACACAACTGTCTTATGCTTATTATCAGCAACCCTTTACCTGTCCTAGCAAAATCTCAATTCGTTAGGCATACGGCATATCAGTTTCAAATGTCGAAGTTTCTTTCATATTTGCTGCTATTTCTTTTTATTTCAGCGTGAAGATTGGAGAATACGCCCGCTGACAGCAGAAATGATTGAGTATGCCCGTTGTGACGCTCACTATCTGTTGAACATTGCAAATTGTTTGGCATCAGAGCTCCATTCAAAAGGCTGTGGTATGTAATATGTTCTAACTTTGAAGTGCTATGTCCATATTTCCATTTCAACAGTCCCTTGTGCCATTTAGTATATTAACAGATAATGTATTATTTTGCTGTTCAGCACACTGAGTCAAGAATATTAAATAGGAGTACAGCTGATCTTGATATCCCTGGACTATGGAAGTAAATAGAGCTGATTTGCATCAGTATTTTTTGCATTGTTCACCTTTCAGCCTTTCCTGTAGTCTGCAAATGAAACTTATTTGATGTACCTCTTGTATGCTCATAGCTAATAGCAACTTTCTGGAATTTGAATCTTTTGTTCACAGAAACCATATGTAGCTTTTCATTTTTTGCTCTAAGTCTCCCAATGCTTGAGCTGTGGCAGGAGTTCTGTTGTGCTCTCTGCCTACAAAGATTTTGAAAATGGTATTGCTCCTACCATATATAAACAAGAAATATATTCATATGATAAGAATCGTGGATTTCGAGCTCCCAGACCGGGAGTATGTGGATTGAAAAAACATTGAACATAGCACTTGTATATTCTGAAAGGAGGTCTGAGATGTACTACCTCCGATCAGATTTAATCGACACGGGTCCATGCATACGTACAAACTATCGTTGCCTACGCTCCACGTCAATCTAATCGGATCAGAGGGAGTACATGTCAGAGTACTATAGTTAAATGTACTCCCTCTGTCTGTAAAAGGACGTCTTAACTTTATCAAAATTTAGATTTAGATGTATCTAGACCTATTTTAGTATTTAGATACATCAAAATTTGTCCAAAGTTGAGACATGCTTTTTTAGACGGAGGGAGTACTTTTTTTACGTGGTGTACAAAAAGAACAAGAAATCTGGACATATGTTTTTGGGTACAGAACACAAATGGACAAATATCCCACAACAATTACATTTGCACACAGTATTGCAATATGTATATCTGTGAGCACCTACAAATTAGCCAACCTGTTAGCTACAACACTCTAGATTTGCAAAAGCTGTACTGCTGTAGGCTTATTTATTTGTATTCTTCTGACAAGTATCTAAAACTTATTTGATGACCTCAGCAGGAGCTTTTGCCTTGTAAGCAAATTAATCATCGTCTTAAATATGTGCCTGCACATTCTTGATATGTAGTTAGGGAATGAAACTAACATTAAGGGGGCCAAGAAAAGGAGATTTGGTGATCTTCAATATGTATTCTATGCATTGCTGAACTATGATTAAGAAATGGAACTAACATGAAGAAAATGAGAGTCTGTGATCCTCAATATGTATTTGACTCATCCCTTTTCTATTATTAAGAAATGGAACCAATACTAAGGGATCATGAAAAGGAAATTTTGTGCTAATGAACTGATGATGTTCTATTGCTCAACTGCTAATGAAACACATCTTATTGGCCTTTTAAATTATATCACAGAACAGTTAACTATGCTTCTCAATTTTTTATCCCCTTCTGCACATTTTAGTTAACTTGATCAGTTGTAATATCAATTATGATTCAGATTCTCCCGATGGCAAAATCAATTTTTTCTTGGAGGCTAGCCGTCGGTCAAACATGGTGTGCATGCAACTATATACAAAGGAAATTGAATGCCCTCCAGGAACTTCCTCTGCAGCTTCTATTCTCTCACGAAATTTACAAACTCATGGACTTGACTCCAAGAAGTCTAGTGAAGTGAAGGTGCTTATTTTTCATGCATCTAGTCAGTCTGCTCGCCAGTGATTTCTTTAAGATCTAAACAATTAAATCTTTTGTAGGATCTTGTTCGGAAATTTTGCGCATGGAGGGATTTAATGGTAAGCCAACTACTCTTATTTCTCTTTGTGATTGTGTTTCACATTTCTGTTTGAGTATGCTCTTTCAGTTGTCGAACCTGTTAGTTGCATGTTACAAGTTGGAGACTGGTCTTCCTTCTCTTGTACATTGATTGCTCGAACGATTCTAACCTCTTTCATACAGAGGGGTTAGATACAAGAAAATCTTGTCCTAAAGGTATGGAAAGTGACTAACTTATAACATACCAAATCAAATCAATAAACTTTAGGAGTAGATAACCACAACTGCGTTCGATTCTAAGTCAACAAACCTGAGGGATCGTTGTGGCGGCAAAAAAGTTAACATATACTATCTTAATAGCACTGCAATCTGCATTATCTGATCTCTTCAAATGTTTTTGGGACCCCACTCCAGGCTCGCATGCATGATGAAAGTTTACGGTATATCCTGTCAGACCAAGCTATAGCTGCCCTTGCTGTTAGTGTTCCAAAAGGTCCAACGGAGATCTGTGCTGTCATAGCAGAAACTGAGCTAAGTGCTTCAACTGTGAATCCTTCCTTGACGTCGCCATCTCCTATTGTTGGTGCTCACATTGAAGAACTCTGCTATTTGATTGAGGACACCACAGTGAGCATGGATAACTTGTTTACAAGTTTGCTTGGAAAGTATAAAGACCCAAGTGGATTATGTCGACTATCTGTCTATAATTATAACCTTGTATCACAGCTAAGTTTGAAGCAAACAAATATATTTGCTTTTGCATCAAGTGGAGAAAAGTTGTTGAGAGCACCACATAAACAAAAGGCTTCCCGGGAATCATTCATTAAGAAGTTTTCATGTAAGTCACCAGTTTATCACAACTGCAGGATCTATGCTAGTGACGGAAGACTACTTTGCTACTGTGACCGCAAAAAGTTGGAATGGTTTGTATCCTAGATGTTATAAGTGGTTATAAATATGTAACACAAACATCATCATTAATTTGTCAAACTGATTGATTCTTATTTCCTAGGTATGTTCAACGGGATTTGGCAAAGTTAGTAGAAGATAATCCTCCAGGGATCATGCTTTTGTTTGAACCTAAGGGCCGCCCAGAGGATGAAGATAATGAATTCTATATCCAGAGCAAGAAAAATATTTGTGTTGGATGTGGAGAAAAGAGCCACTATATCAGATATAGAATAATACCATCTTGCTACAGGATGCATTTTCCAGAGCATCTGAAGAGCCATCGTTCACATGATATTGTACTTCTATGTGTGGATTGCCATGAAATCGCTCATTCAGCTGCTGAGAAGTACAAGAGGCGACTAGCACAGGAATTTGGGATACCCCTTTTTGTGCAAAAGATAGTGAACTCGGGTGATACAAGTCTAATAACCGATGCATCATTGTCTGAAGATAAATTGAATGGAACAGGCGTATCTCCTTTGCTGCTTAGGACTGCTGCAATGGCCCTTCTGCGGCATGGGTCTAATATGCCTTTGAAGAGACGTGAAGAGCTAATGCAGGTAATAACATCCTTCTACTGTTTGTGGTTTCGTCTGTATGCACCACTTACAGTTTCCTGCGAATATTCTTTCCCGATTAAACACTTATCTGTTCTTAGCAATAGATCTGTTTCACCGATCCATTCATTTCGTTGCAGATTGTAAAGTCATACTATGGTGGTAGGGACGTGACTCCTGAAGACCTGGAGAGGGCATTACTTGTTGGTATGAGCCCCCATGAGCTAAGGCGGCTTGAAAAGAAAAAAGGGTATCCTCAATCTTTTAGAGCTCAGACTCAAAACATTATTAGGAAGACCAACAACAAGACCATCTTAGAAGACATCGGACATGATTCGGAAAATAACCATGCTTTACCTGAGCAAGATTCAGATGATGGTCAACAAGGTACTGATGGAATTGGGTATGATGGTCAGGAGGAAGATTCAAGTGTCAGCCAAGGAAGCGCAAGTTTGTTAGTCGGTATGGATGATTCCACTTCTGATTCTAAGATGGAAACGCTTGGGACAGATGACTTGCAGCTATCAAGAAATGGGACTCATGTAAATGATCATCTGGATGAGGATTCTACGAGCACCGACAGTTCTATTTCCAAGCATGCTGAGAAGAAGATATCGCTGCTGGGACATGGGCATCACGGTAAACAAGTTGTGGAGCTTTTGCTGGCCAAAGGTGGGGAGGAGGCTGTTAACCAGTTTTGCCAAAGATGGAGGCATGTTTTCGTAGAAGCTGTCCACCCCCGTTATTTACCTTCTGGCTGGAATATAAATCACAGGTAAAAGATCACCCTTGCTGCTTGATCGGTTAATTGCGCGATAGCTCAAATTTCGTGTGCTTGGAATGGTCGCTGTAGCTATCTGCTGCCAGTGGCCTTAGAAGTTTATGTGTCTCTGCAAATCCTGATGCTCTCCAAATTTATTTATCTTTAGAAACTCGGATATTTACCGAGCATCTTCTGTGCAGTGGAAGAAGAGATTTTGGCGACTTCAGTGTCTACAAACAACCGAACCAAGAACCTCAGCCTGCTGAGTGATTAGAACTTTAGGAGAGGCTGTCAGTGCTCCCTTTAGGACTTGAAGAGGGGCTGGCATTTTATCAAGCCCATGTTTGTATCACTGGATTCTTTCGGTATGTGGCACCTGGCTTGTTTCGAAGAATTTTGTATCAATTTGACACAAAGTTATTTGGATTCACTTGGACTAAGTAACATCTACTGTAGTATATCCTCAGTACAATTCCAGTATCCATTCATGTCCTCTCGCAAAGAGAAGTTTTTATTCTTGTTGCTTTAAGTGGTGTATTATTCTGGCAAGACGAGAAATAAGAAGCGAGAAATGGAAAATGGCTCGGCTAGGCAGACGGCCAGGGCGCGCCACATAATCCGTGGCAATCTCCGCTCGACCACTCAGCCCGGCTTGAAAACCCCACCTGCTCACTTCTCCACCCAAACCCAATCCAAAATCTTTCCCTCCCTCCACTCCGTTCCACTCCGCCTCCGCCTCTGCGGCCGCCGGTGACGCCCCAGGCGCCAGCCAGCCATGTCGTGCTCCCACCTCTCCACCGCGTGGTCCTCCTCCGCGCTCGCCAGCTCTTCCACCCGCCGCCGCGCCTCGACCGGCGGCAGCAGCAGCAGCAGCCTGGTGGTGCGGTGCTCCCTCCGCGACCTCCGCAACCGCATCGACTCTGTCCGCAACACGCAGAAGATCACGGAGGCGATGAAGCTGGTGGCCGCCGCCAAGGTGCGTCGCGCGCAGGAGGCCGTGGTCTCCTCCCGCCCCTTCTCCGAGGCCCTGGTGGAGGTGCTCTACAACATGAACCAGGAGATCCAGACAGAGGACATCGACCTGCCCCTCACCCGCCAGCGCTCCGTCAAGCGCGTCGCCATCGTCGTCCTCACCGGCGAGCGCGGCCTCTGCGGCGCCTTCAACAACAACGTGCTCAAGAAGGCCGAGTCCCGCATGGAGGACCTCAGGCAGCTCGGCGTCGACTACACCGTCATCAGCGTCGGCAAGAAGGGCAACGCCTACTTCCAGCGCCGCGACTACATCCCCACCGAGCGCTTCCTCGAGCTCGCCGGCATCCCCACCGTCAAGGACTCGCAGGCCATCTGCGACCTCATCTACTCCCTCTTCGTCGCCGAGGAGGTGGACAAGGTGGAGCTCGTCTACTCCAAGTTCGTCTCCCTCGTCCGCTCCGACCCCATCATCCAGACCCTGCTGCCCATGTCCCCCAAGGGCGAGATCTGCGACGTCAACGGCATCTGCGTCGACGCCACCGAGGACGAGCTCTTCAAGCTCACCACCAAGGAAGGCAAGCTCACCGTCGAGCGCGAGAAGATCAAGATCGAGACGCAGCCCTTCTCCTCCGTCGTCCAGTTCGAGCAGGACCCAGTACAGATCCTCGACGCACTCCTCCCGCTCTACCTCAACAGCCAGATCCTGCGTGCACTCCAGGAGTCGCTCGCCAGCGAGCTTGCCGCAAGGATGAGCGCCATGAGCAGCGCCACTGACAACGCCATAGATCTCCGGAAAAATCTTTCTATGGTCTACAACCGCAGGCGCCAAGCCAAGATCACCGGAGAGATTCTCGAGATCGTTGCTGGCGCCGACGCCCTCGCCGGCTGATTCCTCCTCGCAACCTGACCTGAGCTGCCGCTCCCGCTCCCGCTCTTATATATAATTCTTCTTTGCCTCTTTTTCTCCTCTCTTCTTCTCTTGTTGGCCTGTGTCTGTTATAATTTCTCCTCATAGCACAAAAATGATGTGTCTGTTGTACTCAATTCCTCGTCGCGAGATACACAAGATTCCACTTTAGAGATGCGAAATGTATAATCCAGAGTATCTATTTATCTTTGCAATCTTGCCTTCTCATTTTCGCAAATTTCTTGACAGAAACCGTGGCAAACTATTGAAAGAATAGAATACATGATCTAACTTAGTACTCCTGAATTCTCAAAGAATCGTACAGGCCGGTGGAAACAAGCAAACAATTACTCATGTAATGCTCTGATTTGATGGACATTTAACAAATAATCTACACTGAAATTTCGAGTAATGCTTTAGTTTGATCAACAAATCTTGTTTTCTTCCTTCTGGGAATAATCAACAAAGTCCCGTTAGGGCGAGGTAGGGGAGAGGAGGTGCTGGTGTGGGTAGAGGTAATGACGATCAACGAGCCTCCAATCTTATGCTTGATCTCTCTTTTCCACTTGAAACCAACTATGCCAGCAGGTTATTACCCCATTCAATTCAAAATCAATTAGGACCTAGCTTTTTTTTTTTTGAGATAACAACTGATGGAATTCAACAATGGCGAAACCGATTACAAACGACTCCACAAAAAAAGGAAAATACAATATGGACCCAGAAGACCACACACCGTACTCCCAAATCGCAGTCAAGCCCATCGTCCTCATCGTCACCACCCAAGTACAGAGACCGAACCCGGAAGCCACCCGTCTTCAGACACCATCGAGTCACCGCCGCCACTTTCGCCACATTGGGCTTTGAACACCGCAGGAGTGCCCACCCCGAGGGGTGAGAGCTAATAATCTTTTCCAGACCATCGGGCGGGCGGGAGCTGGTGGAGACCAAGCAGAACCTCCAAACCACGGACCCCGAGCAGTAGGTCCCAACCATCGACGTCACGTCAAGCCACCTCCTCCCCTCGCCACCATGGCCGGCCGGAGAAAGCTTCACGACGCGACAGTCGCATCTCAAGAAAAAGACCATAAAAACCTTGACGAGGAAGGCGATTGTACCGTCCCCTTCCACTCCCTCGCCTCCACGGCCGACCGAGGGGAAGACAGCAGTAACAATAGCCCTCCGACTCCGACTCCCAAAGCTCCACGGCAGAGTCGACGGACGACCCCGCCCGGAGAGACCACGCTCCCCGGATCCACCGATCCGAGAGGAAACCAGGCCGGCGGCTCGCCGGCGCCGCCACACGTGGCCTTGCCGAGATGGGGACCGAGCTCCAGCACCTTTATTCTGACGCGACGCCGCCTCCACCATCTCGGCAGCGCCTCCCGAGACCCTAGGGGCCCCCCACCACCGGTGGTCCGAAGATCCGTCGCCAGGAGGGCGATCCCATCATGCAGGAAGCCGATCCACCACCGTGGAGACGACCACGCTGCCGCACAGCCACGGCAGCTCGATGTCGGAGTCGCTGGAGGCGCACGCCGCCGCCACCGGGGGAGTCGCCACCGCGCGAGGGACGGAGCCCCCGCCGCCGCCGTCGCCGCCAGGGCCTTTCCCTGCGGGTCTTCCGGCGGCGGCGAGGGGGAGAGGGCGCGGAGGGGGATGGCAGGCGGCCGGCGGCGGAGATCGCCCCCGAGTTGCCTAGGTTAGGCGACGCGAGGGGTTTTTAGGACCTAGCTGAATGCACGTGCATTGCACTGGCACGACCCCTTCAATCCATGTCCTCGTCGCACATGTAAATATTTTGTGCGTACTAAAAAAAATCTAATGCGTGGAAAGATAACCACATAATATTCAAAACACTGTTTGTAAAATTTGTATTCCATTAAATATTAAAGTTGTACTTCATATGCTCAAAAACATGATACACCCTAGTTGGCTGCGACGCGACGACAACCGCGAGAGTAGACCGTGTCGGAGTTGGAGCTCGACGCGGTAGGGGCGGCAACAACGAAGGAGAGGAATAAACTTGGGGATTGGGTTGTGTGGCACATCGACACCGGAGAGGATCTTTGGTTGCCAGCTGTAGAGGGAAGGCCCGAGTGGTGGATGGATTGACCGTGGGGAAATTAGCTAGGGCAGGGTGTTGAGGCGGTGTGATAACAGAACCCGTGGTTGGGGGCGACAGGCATGGGCGATCCTACGTACATATGAGTGGGGGCCTAGGCCGAAATCCCTTTGTATTTATACATATTTTCAACGGAAATTACTCAAATCTTGCAAATATATAGAAGAAGTGCCTCCACTCAAAGAAAATGTCCTCACTCATATATTTTTCTAGGTCCGCCACTGGTAGGCAGGTGGTGGTGCTAGGGATGGGGAGGTCAAGAGGGGGTGATGAGGGAGCACTGGAGTGGAGAGTTGATGAGAGGAAGAAGACGACACGTGGACTGTTGGATGGGTGATCTGATGGCCCCAAAAAAGTGACTAGGATTTAGAAAATTGGATTTGCTAACTTCCCAATGCATTAGCTCAATTCTTGGTTGACTCTTAAACAATTAGATTAACTACGTCGTGATTGGCTCTAACCATGAGATGCATCATCCCTTGCAAATGATATTTTCTCAAGTGTACATGGGGTTGGGGTTGCAACCGAGATTTTTACTAATTACTTCATTCGTTTTGTTTAATTTATATTTTAGAAAAAATAAGATAAACTAGTGTTGCATTATTAGTACTACTTAGATATGTAAACAAGCAATCCAAGCTACATTAAAAATAACAACGTCCAATAAAAAAGCAAAACCATTTTGTTTTCACTGTTGTTGTTAAACTAGATGATACGCCGCGCGTTGCTGCGAAAAACTATGAGCAAATTGTGACCCATGAATAGGTTGTTTCGAAATAAATTATGGTCATCAACGATAGAAGAAAAAATGGATCAAGAAAATTTATGGAATCACTCAAATATCAAAATAATGCTAACCAATTGCTGTTGCATTAAGATGTAGGTGCAGAACTGTACGCACCAATATGGTCTTACAAAGAGCTTGTCAGCGTTGTGTTAGGATTGATCTCCACCGCACCAGAGCCCAACGGCTCTGGCACGACCCCTTGACCTCGTTCGCGCCCTGATCGGGGGTGCCCAACCGTTCGCTGGTTGGTGGTCCTCTGTCGCCTGCACTATATAGAGTGGTGGGGGCCAGTGGCACTCGGTACGAGGTTGCCCTGAGCTGCCACTCGCCCCACCACACGACCCACCGATTAGGGTTAGTGTAGTGCAGTCGGGAAGCTCCGTCGCCACCCCTCTCGTTTGACCTCACGCTGTCGTCGTCGCCGCCGTCACCATGTCAACGTCGACGGGTTCGTCGTCCTCCAGGAAGAAGGTAAATGTTCAGACTGTTTCTCTCCCGGCACAGATCTTACACCTAGTTGATCTAGCGAAGTAAACATTGGTATCAGAGCCTCTCTGGTGTGTAGATCTAGTGCCATTATGGGTAGAAAAGAAACAGAACGCAAAATTAGAAACCCTAGTTCATCCCTGCGAACAAACCCTACCGAAAGAAAAGGGAAAACAAAGATTCCTACTGGCCGGGGCCTTGGGCTCGCCGGCAAGAAAACAAAGAACAGGGGAAATGGGTCCACTGCGCCGCCACCGCCAACAGTCACCGGCTGCTAGCGCACGCCGGCAAAGAAAACCGCGCCGCCACTGACCCGCCTCGGGCTGCTGCTGCTCGAGGCAGGGGCTCCGCCAAAGAGAACCGCGTCGCTGCTGACCCGCCTTGGGCTGCTGCTGCTTGAGATCTGCTCGAGATCAAGGCGCCGTCCAAGAAAAGGGCGCCGCCACCTGAGCCGCTTGCCGGTGGTGCGCCCACGCTCGGGTGCACGCACGCGTCGGCAAGAGGGCCAGGGGGCGCCGCCAGTCCTCCTCCGACCGGTGGTTGCTGCCGCCCAACGCCAGTGAACGCGTGCATTGTGCCGCCAAGGTGGTGCTGGAGAAAGAAAGAGGGAAAGGGGAGGCGCTGCGCGCCTGCTCATCGCCGGCACGTTGCTTGGCTGCGTGCGCGGGGGGGGGGGCACAGAGAGCTACAAAAAGGGGTGAAGGGCAAACGAAAATGGTCTAGGGTTAGGGTTTGGCCGTTGGCCGCCCTATTTTATACGGCCCGAAACAGAAGGCTGACCGTCGGATGGATCCGACGGCCAGGATCCATCGTGGGCGACGCGTGCTCGGGCCGTGTGGAGGCAGCGTGCAAGCCGTGTTCGGGCCGCGATAGCAGGCCGCGGACGGGCTGCGGCGGCAGGCCGCTGGCTGGGCAGCGTCATGAGCGTGGCATTGCCGCGTGCCGCGCACAGCGTGCGGGCCGCGTGAGCCAGCAGGCCGTAACGCAACGCGCCCGAGCGGCGCGCAAAGAAAGCTGCTCGCTTGGGCTGTGGGCCGCTGGAGCATTTTTAGGCTGCACAGTTTTTACAGTTTTTTCTGTGTATTATTATTTACAGACGCATTTTAGGCATTTTAGGGTCATTTTTTAGGCCAAATTTTGTCTATTTTTTTCTGAATAAATAGGACCAACGAAATATTTATTCAGAAATTAAAAAGTAACAGTAATGTCTCTGAAAAGTTGAAAAGTTAATAGTTTAAAGTTAAAGTTTCCGCTGCAATAGTAAAAGAAGCATTTTTTGTCAACATTTTTTGTGAGCAAATTGAACTAACGAGATATTTGCTTTAGGAAATAAAAAGTAACAGAGATGCTTCTGAAAGTTTTAAAGTTTAATGAATTCAAAGTTTCCTTTGGAAATAGTTAAAGATGCATTTTAATGATGCAAATAGTGATTATTGTGTTTCAAAGTGATAATAATCAAAATTTTAAAGAAAATGATTAAAGTGATTATTGTGATAATTATGGTTGTGTTATTTTTTTGACCAACATTATTAATGACATGATCGTGATTTGTTGCAATAAGAAGTGCATTTATCCTCTATTTCTGCCCAACGGTGACATAGTTTTAATTGCACAAACAGTTGTATGTTCTAATTTTGACCAACGTTGGATTATTGCATGCAATTGTTGTTATGATCTCATTTCATTGTGGTTTAAAGGAGGGTACTACTTGATGAGCTGCATCAAGGATGTTCCAACCCTCAGAGGTGACAACTACACTGAATGGAGAAAGAAGGTCGATTTGTGCTGAGATGGACTGGGTTCCCACAGCCGGTCTGACCAAAAGATCCAGTCAGAAATGACAACGATAATGATGCTGCATGGCAGAATAAAAGGTGGCCAAGTGCCATTTATAAAGAATACAATTGAGACCGCTATTGTGGGCTCAATTGCAGAGTGTGCTTCCTTAGGGAATTATCTTGAAAGAATAAAGAGCCAGTTCACTGGTTCTTCAAAGATATGTGCGACCCAGCTGCTGTAGCAACTGGTGACAGAAAAGTACACATGGACAGGAAGGACATGGCAAGTGTGCCATATGGTGTAATAATGCTTATGTGGGTGTTGTCTGTGTGTAATGTGAGTGAAAAAGTGTTGTCCGTGTTGGACAAAGAACAAAAGAAAAGAAAAGAACTGATGAATCGTCGAAATATGTCATTGTGGCTTAGGCCATATTTCGAGGGGGAGAATAGAAAGACTTGTTAAAAATGGTATTCTTCCTCC
Organism: Lolium rigidum; assembly: GCF_022539505.1. Classification (NCBI taxonomy): domain Eukaryota; kingdom Viridiplantae; phylum Streptophyta; class Magnoliopsida; order Poales; family Poaceae; genus Lolium; species Lolium rigidum. The sequence goes on along the minus strand of NC_061514.1, from coordinate 247,440,660 downwards.
ATTAGAATCCTCAGACATAGAACAACGCATCGATTGCATTAAAGAAAAATTTGTAAAGCAAATTAAAAAAAGGTGCAAATCGATGCACAGCCACCGAGATATGTGGATCATTTTCTGTGAAAAGTGTGGATGGCTATGATTCGTTCATAACATTCACGAATGATTACTCCCGATATGGTTATATTTATCAAATAAAAGAAAGAACAGAAGCGTTGGATAAATTCAAAATATTCAAAGCTGAAGTTGAAAATCAGCATGATAAAAGAATAAAGATAGTTAGGTCTGATCGTGGAGGGGAGTACTACGGTCGACATACTCCATATGGCCAAATCCCTGGACCTTTTGCAAGGTTTCTACAGGAGACTGGAATAGTCGCCCAGTACTCGATATCGGGCGAACCTCAACAAAATGGGGTAGCTGAAAGGCGCAACCGTACCCTTATGGATATGGTGCGCAGTATGATGAGCTATTCCACCCTACTATTGGGATTGTGGATTCAGGCGTTAAAAACCGCTATTCACATTCTAAACAGAGTACCAAGCAAATCGGTGCCTAAAACGCCGTATGAGCTATGGACAGGGAGAGTGCCTTCTCTAAACCACCTGAAAGTGTGGGGGAGCCTCCGCTGAGGCCAAAGTATTCAATCCAAATATCGCAAAGTTAGATACCAAAACGAGTCGACTGCCATTTTATTGGCTATCCTGAAAAGTCAAAAGGTTATCGTTTCTACTGTCTAGAGAAATACACAAAGTTTGTGAAAACGAGACATGTTGTCTTCTTAGAAGACGAAATGATGAGGGGGAGCATGGTAGCTCCAAAAAATGGCTCCCGAGTCATCGGATTAGGTGCATGCACCCTTTTCTCCTCAAGATCAATTTTCAGCATGATAAAAGAATAAAGATAGTTAGGTCTGATCGTGGAGGGGAGTACTACGGTCGACATACTCCATATGGCCAAGTCCCTGGACCTTTTGCAAGGTTTCTACAGGGACTGGAATAGTCGCCCAGTACTCGATGTCGGGCGAACCTCAGCAGAATGGGGTAGCTGAAAGGCGCAACCGTACCCTTATGGATATGGTGCGCGAGTATGATGAGCTATTCCACCCTACCATTGGGATTGTGGATTCAGGCGTTAAAAACCGCTATTCACATTCTAAACAGAGTACCAAGCAAATCGGTGCCCAAAACGCCGTATGAGCTATGGACAGGGAGAGTGCCTTCTCTAAACCACCTGAAAGTGTGGGGGAGTCCTGCTGAGGCCGAAGTATTCAATCCAAATATCGCAAAGTTAGATACCAAAATAGTCAACTGCCATTTTATTGGCTATCCTGAAAAGTCAAAAGGTTATCGTTTCTACCGTCTAGAGAAATACACAAAGTTTGTGGAAACGAGACATGTTGTCTTCTTAGAAGACGAAATGATGAGGGGGAGCATGGTAGCTCCGAAAATTGATCTTGAGGAGAAAAGGGTGCATGCACCTAATCCGATGACTCAGGAGCCATTTTTTGCGCTACCATGTGCACCTGTACCGATGATCCCAGCGATTGTGGTGCAAGCGCCTGTTGTGACTCCACCCATGACAACGATGAGTGAAAGTTCGGAACCTGTCCGTCAGGAGCCGAATGAACCATTTGTTGAGCATGAAAGGGAGCAACAACATCCACCTCCTGAAAAGTACAAAGCACGACTTGTGGCAAAAGGATTTACACAAAGAGAAGGGATAGATTACAATGAGACATTTTCTCCGGTCTCATGTAAGGATTCCTTCAGAATCATCATGGCACTAGTTGCACATTTTGATTTAGAGTTGCATCAAATCAATGTAAAGATGACATTTCTAAACCGAGATTTAGAAGAAAATGTCTACATGAAACAACCCAAGGGTTTTATCATGGAAGGCAAGGAAGAAATGGGATGCCGCCTAAAGAAATCCATTTATGGATTAAAGCAAGCCTCCAGAGAGTGGTATCTAAAGTTTAATGAAACAATTAAGAGATTTGGATTTAAAGAAAATATTGAGGACAATTGTGTTTATGCAAAGTTTAAAAGTGGGAAATATATTTTCCTAATCTTGTATGTGGATGATATTCTGCTTGCCAACAGTGATGTTAGTCTACTGCAAGAGACAAAGAAGTTCTTGTCCTCAAATTTTGATATGAAAGATCTTGGTGAAGCGTCATATGTTTTGGGCATAGAAATTCACCGAGATAGAAACAATGGAGTATTAGGACTATCACAAAAGTCTTATTTAGAAAAGATTCTAAGTAAGTATAATATGCATAAGTGCAGTGCCACACCTGCCCCTATAGTCTAGGGCGATAGTTTTGGGAAACATCAAAGTCCCCAAAATCAATACGAGCTCGATCAAATGAAAGCGGTTCTATATGCTTCGGCTATATATTGGAAGCCTACAGTATGCACAAGTGTGCACTCGCCCTGACTTAGCTTTTATCACCGGAGTACTCGGTAGATATCAAGAAAATCCAGGTTTTGAACACTGGAAAATGGTAAAGAAGGCATTGCGTTATGTAAAAGGCACAAAAAACTACATGCTAACATACAGAAGATCTGATTCCCTAGAAATAAGAGGGTATTCAGATGCAGATTTTGCGGGGGATAAAGATGATAGAAAATCCACATCTGGATATGTATTCACCCTCGCAGGGGGAGCTATTTGGTGGAGAAGCTCTAAACAGACGATAGTTGCATCATCCACGATGTATGCAGAATTTATAGCATGTTATGAAGCCACGGGGCAGGCATTATGGTTAAAGAAATTTATACCCGACTTGAAAGTGGTAGATTGTATTGACAAACTACTAAAGATGTACTGCGGCAATGAGCCTGCAGTATTTTATGCTCACAACAAGTCGAGTACAACTACGAAACCGATTGAGGTTAAGTATTATGTTGTGAAACACAAGGTCCAGGATCAAACAATAAGTCTCGAGCATATAAGGACAAAAGATATGCTTGCGGATCCGCTAACGAAAGGCTTACCACCCAGCGTGTTCAAGGAGCACGTAGCCGGCATGGGTTTAAGGGAAAGTCTTACCTATCCTGGATCATAAGAGGCCCAAAAGTAAAAGAATTTGTTTCAAAACAGAGAAGTGTATTGTGGCTGTCTGATTCTATCGGCAATAGAGCTGTGACGATGAAACATGCCCTATGGACTGATCCAAAATGAAACGAATAAAGTGAAAGTATAAAGTTAAAAGAAAAGTTGAGATCAAGGGGGAGAATGTTAGGATTGATCTCCACCGCACCAGAGCCCAACGGCTCTGGCACGACCCCTTGACCTCGTCCGCGCCCTGATCGGGGGCGCCCAACCGTTCGCTGGTTGGTGGGCCCCTGTCGCATGCACTATATAGAGTGGTGGGGGCCAGTGGCACTCGGTACGAGGTCGCCCTGAGCTGCCACTCGCCCCACCAGACGACCCACCGATTAGGGTTAGTGCAGTGTCGACGGGAAGCTCCGCTGCCACCCCTCTCGTTCGACCTCATGCCGTCGTCGTCGCCGCCGTCACCATGTCAACGTCGACGGGTTCGTCGTCCTCCAGGAAGAAGGTAAATGTTCAGACTGTTTCTCTCCCAGCCCAGATCTTACACCTAGTTGATCTAGCGAAGTAAACACGTTGGTGTTGGTGTCATCCGGCCCTTTGAAATCCTGTACGTGAGAGAGTAAAAAAAGAAGAAAACTGGTGCAACCTACATAGGGGTCGTCAATGCCAGGCCGAAAAATCTTGATAACCACATAGTGATAGAAAAGGTAAAGTATAGACTATATGTAACTCAATTTCCCTTTACGTCCTAGATTTTGCTAATTGAAATATTGATATTACCTTCCAGGATCATTTACCAAGTGCATGGAGCTCATGTTAAAGTATGATAATTGTTAATTGAAATATATTATATATTACCTTCAGATCTGATAAAGTATGAAGAACCTAGCATCTTGGTTTAATTTGACTCATGTTAGTACATGTGTAATACGTATGTTCAGGCTACAACAAAATTTGAGTGCTCGCATTTCATTCAGCTGGTAAGTGGTAAGTACAATCAGTATGATACTAATTGATCAGTTCATTCCTTTGCTTTTCCATGCTCCATATTCTTACGCATGAAGGATAACTGAAAGTCTGAAAGTAACATAAATTGTAATAGAATGATATATTCTAATTGAAACTTAAACTGATTATTATATACGGCTGCCAATGTTTAATCAACAACGCATATCATATCATACTTCTTTTGTTTGCTACTATACACCGTTTGGCAAGCTATATTAGCCTACCAGCATACAACCACTTCCAGAATACACACATGCCTAAACTGGAATTCTTTAAGGCAGCGGTGATCAGCAAGATAGAAAGCAGATTACCTGGACAGTCATACACTCTAGCAGACGGTAGTGATTCAGTTGAAACAAAACACCAGAGAGGGGGAGAACAGGCACCAAGGCAATAACACATACAACCCTGATTAACCAAACAAATTTATTCCATATGAGCTACCCAATTTGTTCAACCTGAACAAACAGAGTACTCTAAGAGTTCAGTAATTTCTTATGTGATGTGTGTGTGGTCCAGCTGCCGTCCTCCATCTTGATGAGCAACCCGTCACATATGTCATGGACATTCCGATGGATACATGGACGCCTATTTCTCCTCGATGCATGTCAATGGAGTATAAACATCTACATGGCACAAACACACAGAAAGGGTTCAGTACTAATCATGGTCAAACAACTCAAACCCAGAGGGGAAGTAACCTCCACGGCTGCACCTGTTGACCAAGAACCCCATGGCAGACGCATCAAAGTTCCTGACGGGAGAGAAGCGATCGCAAGGCGGCTCAAAAAACCCATCTAGGGTTCCGTCCCCTCGCCGGCGACGCTGCTGGTCCGCTCCGCCTCCGGTGGCCTTAGGGCCTTGGAGGTATGGCGGACCACGGCCTCTCGCCGGCGGGAGGGTTTTCGTTCTTTGTTAGGTTATTTTCAGTGTCTTCTTCGGGATGGTGAGGCGGCGTCTCCATCTTGATGTCAGAATAAGGTCCTCCCCGCTCTATCCTCGCTCTGGTGGTGCGTCTAGCATCGGCAGAGGGCGCGTGGAGTCATGTGCCCGGCGGATCTCGCGGGATCCGATCGGTTTTCGTGTTCGTTGGTGTGGTTTCAGGTCAGTCTCTTCCGATCTAAAGTTGTCATCTTGGGCGACGGTTGCTGCTCTCGGTGCGCTGGTCCTTTGGGACCTTAGCACGACGACTTCCCGTTTGTCTACTACAACAAGCTCTACTACGACAAGCTTTGCCCGGATCCGGTGATGGAGGGGCGAGGACATCGGCGCGCCTTCGGCTCGCGTCAGTGTTTGTAGTCGTCGCTAGGTGGTCGAAAGACCTACTTGTAATTTTTATTACATTTGGGTCAGTTTGTACTGCTATTGATGATTATTAATAGATCGGTGGAATTTTCGCAAAAAAAAAAGTTCCTGACGGGAGGAGGACGACATAGATGTGTCAGGCACTGCTGTTCTCCTAAAGCATCTAACGGCTGGCAATGTCCGTGAAGGATCCGACGACTTCAGTCACTCCAAGCTTAGGATCAGGCTTAGCCATGTAATGGACCAACTATCTGTAATAAACTAAACAAGCGTGGTCCTACTCCTCAGTATAAAGGGGTAGGAGCGGGAGGATGGGAGGCACGCTATGCAAAAACCCTAATTTTTATCCCTTGTCATGTTTATTTTCTTGTGTATCTGGGCACGAGTCCCTCTTCCTCCTCCTTCCTCAACGTCGGCGGCCATCGAGCCCTGACAAGGTGGTATCAGAGCACCGATCCTCTGACCACGGGTGAGCAACGGCGACACCCACCCTCCCTCCCACGCTCCCCGCACCGGCGGCGCCTCTTTTCCCTCCCTCCCACCCACAGAAAACCACCACCGGTTCCCAAATTCCCCACCGATGTCTGACCGCCCAAGATCCAGGGCCTCGACGCGGTCACGAAACTCCTCCCGTGGCAGGAGTCAAGATGATGCACCAGTCATCGGAACGGCATCGACAACCGACGCTGAACTGGCGGCGCTGCGCGCGCAACAGAGAGTGGAGCGCGATGCTCGCTCCGTCGGACGACGCCTCCGCAACTACCAGACGGAGTCGTCAGCCGCCATCAACATGCTCACAAGCCAGATGAAGAACATGGCGGGCATGATGGCGAGGATGCAGACCAGCATCGACAGGCTTGCGCCCCCTGAAGGTACGAACAACACTGATACTGGCCAAAACCGCGACTTGGTAACACCTCCTCCTCGCTCAAGCGCGCCGCTTTCACCCATCCCTGAGGTTCGGACACCACAATCCACACCTGCTGCACAAAATCCTCCACCTTTCCCCCCAAACTTAGGCCGCTTAACACCAGCGTAGCTGCCTGTGCCACCACGCACGGAAGATGTTCGACAGAAGTCTGTGTCTGAATCCAGTGCGCAGACAACAGCGGTGCAGGCGCACAAATCCTTCCACCCAGCCACAATACTACCAGCCACCAAACTCATCAGCAAGCACTTCCCACACACCGCCTCCTCCCCAAAACCCCCCTACCACCCAGACTCATCACATCACCCACGATTCCCCATACCCACAGCCTACACACTAATACCACCCTCCACACAACCACCAGATCACATCCCACACCACACACCCTCCACAATCCTATAACCAGCAACACCACCAACCACCCACACAGCCAATCCCACACAACCGTTTCCACACGCCACCCACCCCTGCACCGCCACACACTTACTCACATCACCACAACACTGAGATACAATTCCGCACGCCTCACGTGGAAATACCAACATTCCATGGAGAATCGCCTAGAGCTTGGCTGCTAGAGTGTGAGGATATTTTTGACTTGGTGGATATCCCACCAGAAAGCAGAGTTAAATGGGGACTAGCTCATATCAGGGGATAGGCAAAAACATGGATTAGTAGTTCTGGCTTAAATTTGCAGTCTCTCAGCTGGCAGGACTGAGTCAGGTATTGATCGATCGATTTCCTGACAATATTGCCAATGACCTGATGGACCAGTTGCAGTTGCTCAAGCAAAACAGTACTGTTAATGCATATATTGACCAGTATGAGATATGGATGACTCAAATGAAGAGAGAAAGAAGCTATCTTCCCCAAGACTTCTTTGTGGACAGATTTATCAGTGGATTAAAAGACAGCATCAAACATCTGGTTCAATGCCAAAAACCAGAATCTCTATTAAAAGCTTATTGGTTTGCTCGCAAGTATGAACAAGCTTACCTGGTAAATGTGAAGAAAGTAGTACCTGTAGTTCCTGCTCCAAGGGCTTATCCTCCACAAAGAGATAACATGAACATACCTCCTCCACAGAACAGGGCACCAAGAGAGTGTTGGCATTGCCATGGCATATTTTTCCTGGGACACAAGTGCCCTCAAATGCAGCAAGCAATCAATATGATTGAATTCCAAGGGTATACTGAGGAGGAAGAACACCTGGATATGCTGCTCTGTGATCCACCACCACCAGATATTGAGCACATGCCCCTCTTAGCAGCCCCAGCAATTGCTCAACAACAAGCAGTAACCCCTGTAATACAATTACCACAAGCAGCAGCCCCCTTGGCAGTACAAGCAGATGAAGCAGTTATGAGCATATCTTCAGCTGCATATAATGGGTGCCCTAGTGATTCCACCATATCACTCCTCCTCCACATCAACAAGGCACAGGCCATTGCTTTGGCAGACACAGGGAGTACAAGTACCTTCATGGATCTCTCTTTTGCCAAGAAACACAAGATCCAGTTGACTCCATCCACTGAAAGAACAGTAAAAGTGGCTGGTGGTGGAACTCTTTCTTGAACTTCCATAGCACACAACTGTAAATTCAATGTCCAAGGTCATGAGTTTTTCACTGACTTCAGAATACTAGAGCTGCAAGGATCAGACATCATCTTGGGTGTCAATTGGTTTAAGCAACATAATCCTGTCACATTTGACTTCCTGGAAAGAAAATTGACTATTGGAGTAACAGGAAAGTTACCGACACTATATAATCACTTATTTCCCATGGATAACTTGCTCATATCTTCAGACCAATGCAGCAAATTAATAGCACGAGGAGCTACTGGATACTTACTGCTGTACACTGAAGTAGAGAATGAGTTCCAGGACCAAAGCAGTCCCCTACTAGCTGAAGATATACAAGCATTACTGCAGTCTTTCCAGGATATATTTGCAGCTCCTACTGGCCTTCCTCCTGTAAGAGAAATAGATCACCAAATACCTCTAAAAGCTGATGCTAAGCCACCAAACATTCGACCCTATCGAATATCACACAACCAGAAGGACATAGTGGAGAAAATCATCAAGGAAATGATCCAAAAAAGGGAAATAAGAATCAGCAAGAGTCCCTATTCTTATCCCATACTCCTAGTGAAGAAGAAGGACAGATCATGGCGCATGTGTACAGATATCAAAGGATTGAATGAGCAGACCATCAATAATAAATTCCCCATAACAGTAATAGAAGATCTCTTGGATGAACTCCATGGTGCTCGATTTTTCTCCAAGCTAGACTTGCGCTCAGGGTATCACCAGATACGTATGCACGAGGAAGACATCACAAATACTGCATTCTCCACACACCTGGGCCATTATGAGTACCTGGTCATGCCGTTTGGGTTGTGTAATGCACCAGAAACATTCCAACAGCTGATGAACACACTCTTTGCTCCTCACCTGAGAGACTTTGTGCTAGTTTTTTTCGATGATATTCTGGTCTACAACAAGTCCAAGGAAGATCACCTTCAACATCTGCAAGTGGTGTTGCAGTTGTTGAGAAAGAATCAACTCAAGGCCAAGCTATCCAAATGCCAGTTTGCACAACCACAAGTTGAATATTTGGGCCACATCATTTCAGGTGAAGGGTAGCTACGGATCCATAAAAAATACAGGACATAATCAAGTGGGAAACTCCAAGGACAGTCAGAAAATTGAGAGGCTTCCTAGGTTTAACTGGGTATTACAGGAGATTTATTCCACATTATGCTCTCATCTGCCAACCACTGCATAGTGCACTGAAGAAAAATTCTTTCCAATGGGGAACAGAACAGCAAGTTGCCTTTGACAAACTGAAACAAGTGATGTCACAACCCCCTCTCCTAGCACTGCCTGACTTTTCTCTCCCTTTCACTGTGGAAACAGATGCCTGTGATACTGGCCTGGGAGCAGTTTTAATGCAACATTCGAAACCTTTGGCATACTACAGTCAAGCATTGGGGCCAAAGAACAGAGTATTGTCTGTCTATGAAAAGGAAGCTATGGCTATTCTGCAGGCAGTAAAGAAATGGAGGCATTATTTCCTTGGAAACAAATTGATAATCAAAACAGATCAGTGCAGTCTCAAATACATTGACAACCAAAAGCAATTGGAGGGGATACAACACAAGCTTATGCTAAAGTTACTGGAATTTGATGTTTCTGTCCAATAAAAGAAAGGCAAGGACAACACAGCTGCTGATGTCTACCATTGGCGGTGGCTGTACCAACATGGGCCAATGACATAACAAAGTCATATGAGGGAGACAGTGACAACACAAGAATTCTGCAGGAAGTTACTGTCAATGCAGACAGCCACCCTCACTATACTGCACAGGCTGGAGTACTGAGATACAAGGGCAAGGTATGCATTGGATCGGCTACCAACCTCAAGAAACAAATTTTTGATTCTATTCATTCTTCAGCCTTTGAGGGACATTTTAGCATGAGAGTCACTTACCACAAACTCAAACAAATGTTCCATTGGCCAAAACTGAAAGAATTTGTGACAGAGAAAGTGGCTTCCTGTCCTATCTGCCAAATTTCCAAAACAGAGAAGGTGCAGTACCCAGGGTTGCTGGATCCTCTCAACATTCCTCAGACAAAGTGGTCCGAGATAAGCATGGACTTTGTGGAAGGGCTGCCGGTTTCAAAAGGATTCGATGGTATTGGTGGTAGTCGATCGCCTGACAAAGTATGCCCATTTTATCCCACTGTCTCATCCATATACAGTCAAAACAGTGGCAGAATTATTCATGGCACACATCATTAAGCTGCATGGGCCTCCAACTGTGATCACTACTGACAGAGATACAATATTCCTAAGCAAGCTATGGTCAGAAATATTGTCAGCAATGGATTTCCCTTCACTTCTCTACAGCCTACTGATACGTCTCCGACGTATCGATAATTTCTTATGTTCTATGCCATATTATTGATGATACCTACATGTTTTATACACACTTTATGTCATATTCGTGCATTTTCTGGAACTAACCTATTAACAAGATGCCGAAGTGCCGGTTCCTCGTTTTCTGCTGTTTTTGGTTTCGTAAATCCTAGTAACGAAATATTCTCGGAATTGGACGAAACGAAGACCCGGGGCCTATTTTGCCACGAACCTTCCGAAGACCGAAGAGCATACGAAGTGGGGCCACGAGGTGGCGACACCACAAGGCGGCGCGGCCAAGGAGGGGCCCGCGCCGCCCTATGGTGTGGGCCCCTCGTCGGGCCCCGACTCTGCCCTTCCGCCTACTTAAAGCCTCCGTCGCGAAACCCCCGAGGCGAAAAACCACGATACGGAAAACCTTACCGAGACGCCGCCGCCGCCGATCCCATCTCGGGGGATTCTCGGAGATCTCCTCCGGCACCCTGCCGGAGAGGGGATTCATCTCCCGGAGGACTCTACACCGCCATGGTCGCCTCCGGAGTGATGAGTGAGTAGTTCACCCCTGGACTATGGGTCCATAGCAGTAGCTAGATGGTTGTCTTCTCCTCATTGTGCTTCATTGTTGGATCTTGTGAGCTGCCTAACATGATCAAGATCATCTATCCGTAATACTCTATGTTGTGTTTGTCGGGATCCGATGGATAGAGAATACCATGTCATGTTAATTATCAAGTTATTACATATGTGTTGTTTATGATCTTGCATGCTCTCCGTTACTAGTAGAGGCTCGGCCAAGTTTTTGCTTTTAACTCCAAGAGGGAGTATTTATGCTCGATAGTGGGTTCATGCTCGCATTGACACCTGGGACAGTGACAGAAAGTTCTAAGGTTGTGTTGTGCTGTTGCCACTAGGGATAAAACATTGGCGCTATGTCCGAGGATGTAGTTGTTGATTACATTACGCACCATACTTAATGAAATTGTCTGTTGCTTTGCAACTTAATACTGGAGGGGGTTCGGATGATAACCTGAAGGTGGACTTTTTAGGCATAGATGCAGTTGGATGGCGGTCTATGTACTTTGTCGTAATGCCCAATTAAATCTCACTATACTTATCATGTCATGTATGTGCATTGTTATGCCCTCTCTATTTGTCAACCGCCCGACTGTAATTTGTTCACCCAACATGCTTTTATCTTATGGGAGAGACACCTCTAGTGAACTGTGGACCCCGGTCCATTCTTTAATACTGAAATACAAATCTGCTGCAATACTTGTTTTTACTATTTTCTCTGCAAACAATCATCTTCCACACAATACGGTTAATCCTTTGTTACAGCAAGCCGGTGAGATTGACAACCTCACTCGTTTCGTTGGGGCAAAGTACTTTGGTTGTGTTGTGCGGGTTCCACGTTGACGCCGGAATCCCCGGTGTTGCGCCGCACTACATCCCGCCGCCATCAACCTTCAACGTGCTTCTTGGCTCCTCCTGGTTCGATAAACCTTGGTTTCTTTCTCGAGGGAAAACTTGCTGCTGTGCGCATCATACCTTCCTCTTGGGGTTGCCCAACGAACGTGTGAAATACACGCCATCAAGCTCTTTTTCCGGCGCCGTTGCCGGGAGATCAAGACACGCTGCAAGGGGAGTCTCCACTTCTCAATCTCTTTACTTTGTTTTTGTCTTGCTTTATTTTATTTACTACTTTGTTTGCTGCATTATATCAAAACACAAAAAAATTAGTTGCTAGTTTTACTTTATTTACTGTCTTGCTTGCTATATCAAAAACACAAAAAAATTAGTTTACTTGCATTTACTTTATCTAGTTTGCTTTATTTACTACTGCTAAAATGGCCAACCCTGAAAATACTAAGTTGTGTGACTTCACTAGCACAAATAATAATGATTTCTTATGCACACCTATTGCTCCACCTGCTACTACAGCGAGAATTCTTTGAAATTAAACCTGCTTTACTTAATCTTGTTATGCGAGAGCAATTTTCCGGTGTTAGTTCCGATGATGCTGCTGCCCATCTCAATAATTTTGTTGAACTATGTGAAATGCAAAAGTATAAAGATGTAGATGGTGACATTATAAAATTAAAATTGTTCCCTTTCTCATTAAGAGGAAGAGCTAAAGATTGGTTGCTATCTCTCGCCTAAGAATAGTATTGATTCATGGACTAAATGCAAGGATGCTTTTATTGGTAGATATTATCCCCCTGCTAAAATTATATCTTTGAGGAGTAGCATAATGAATTTTAAACAATTAGATAATGAACATGTTGCTCAAGCTTGGGAAAGAATGAAATCTCTGGTTAAAAATTGCCCAACCCATGGATCGACTACTTGGATGATCATCCAAACCTTCTATGCAGGACTAAATTTTTCTTCGCGGAATTTATTGGATTCAGCTGCTGGAGGTACCTTTATGTCCATCACTCTTGGTGAAGCAACAAAGCTTCTTGATAATATGATGGTTAATTACTCTGAATGGCACACGGAAAGAGCTCCACAAGGTAAGAAGGTAAATTCCGTTGAAGAATCCTCTTCCTTGAATGATAAGGTTGATGCTATTATGTCTATGCTTGCGAATGATAGGACTAATGTTGATCCTAATAATGTTCCATTAGCTTCATTGGTTGCCCAAGAAGAACATGTTGATGTAAACTTCATTAAAAATAATAATTTCAACAACAATGCTTATCGGAACAATTCTAGTAATAACTATAGGCCATATCCTTATAATAATGGTAACGGTTATGCTAATTCTTATGGGAATTCTTACAATAATAATAGGAATACACCCCTGGACTTGAAGCTATGCTTAAAGAATTTATTAGTACACAAACTGCCTTTAACAAATCTGTTGAGGAAAAGCTCAATAAAATTGATATTCTTGTTTCTAGAGTTGATAGTCTTGCCTCCGATGTTGATCTTTTGAAATCGAAAGTTATGCCTAATAGGGATATTGAAAATAAAATTGTTACTACAGCAAATGCCATCCAAGTTAGAATTTATGAGAATATAAGATTAATGGCTGAACTGCGTGCTAGGTGGGATAGAGAAGAAAATGAAAAACTAGCTAAAAAGGAAAATGTAGCTAAAGTTTGGACTATTACCACCACTAGCAATGCTAATGATTCACATGTTGCTGCACCTCCTACTATCAATGGTAAAATAATTGGTGTTTGCAATGCTTCTACTCCTAGTGCAAAGCGCGCAAAATTACTCGAAACCGCTAAAACTGCTGAAACTGCTTGTAATAAAACTGCTGAAATTTTTTCCAACCTTGGGGATGATAATCCCATTGCTTTAGATTGTAATGATTTAGATTTTGATGATTGCCACATCTCTGAAGTTATAAAGTTCTTACAAAAACTTGCTAAGAGTCCCAATGCTAGCGCTATAAACTTGGCTTTCAAAAAACATATTACAAATGCTCTCATAAAAGCTAGAGAAGAGAAACTAAAACTTGAAACTTCTATTCCTAGAAAGCTAGAGGATGGTTGGGAGCCCATCATTAAAATGAGAGTCAAAGATTTTGATTGTAATGCTTTATGTGATCTTGGTGCAAGTATTTCGTTATGCCTAAGAAAGTCTATGATATGCTTGACTTGCCACCATTGAAAAATTGTTATTTGGATGTTAATCTCGCCGATAATGCTAAAAAGAAACCTTTGGGGAAAGTTGATAATGTTCATATTATGGTTAACAATAACCTTGTCCCCGTTGATTTTGTTGTCTTGGATATTGAATGCAATGCATCTTGCCCCATTATATTGGGAAGACCTTTTCTTCGAACCGTTGGTGCTACTATTGATATGAAGGAAGGTAATATTAAATATCAATTTCCTCTCAAGAAAGGTATGGAACACTTCCCTAGAAAGAGAATGAAGTTACCTTATGATTCTATTATTAGAACAAATTATGATGTTGATGCTTCGTCTCTTGATGTTACTTGAGATACACTTTCTGCGCCTAACTGAAAGGCGTTAAAGAAAAGCGCTTATGGGAGACAACCCATGTTTTTACTACAGTTTTTTTGTTTTAAATTTGTGTCTTGGAAGTTGTTTACTACTGTAGCAACCTCTCCTTATCTTAGTTTTATGTTTTGTTGTGCCAAGTAAAGTCTTTGATAGAAAAGTAAGTACTAGATTTGGATTACTGCGCAGTTCCAGCTTTCTTTGCTGTCACGAATCTGGGTCTATCTCCCTGTAGGTAGCTCAGAAAATTAAGCCAATTTACGAGCATGATCCTCAGATATGTACGCAACTTTCATTCAATTTGAGCATTTTCATTTGAGCAAGTCTGGTGGCCTAATAAAATCCATCTTTACGGACTGTTCTGTTTTTGACAGATTCTGTCTTTTATTTCGCATTGCCTCTTTTGCTATGTTGGATGAATTTCTTTGATCCACTAATGTCCAGTAGCTTTATGCAATGTCCAGAAGTGTTAAGAATGATTGTGTCACCTCTGAACATGTGAATTTTTATTATGCACTAACCCTCTAATGAGTTGTTTCGAGTTTGGTGTGGAGGAAGTTTTCAAGGATCAAGAGAGGAGTATGATGCAATATGATTAAGGAGAGTGAAAGCTCTAAGCTTGGGGATGCCCCGGTGGTTCACCCATGCATATTCTAAGAAGACTCAAGCGTCTAAGCTTGGGGATGCCCAAGGCATCCCCTTCTTCATCGACAACATTATCAGGTTCCTCCCCTGAAACTATATTTTTATTCCGTCACATCTTATGTACTTTGCTTGGAGCGTCGGTTTGTTTTTGTTTTTTGTTTTGTTTGAATAAAATGGATCCTAGCATTCACTTTATGGGAGAGAGACACGCTCCGCTGTAGCATATGGACAAATATGTTCTTAGGCTCTACTCATAGTATTCATGGCGAAGTTTCTTCTTCGTAAAATTGTTATATGGTTGGAATTGGAAAATGATACATGTAGTAACTCTAAAATGTCTTGGATAATTTGATACTTGGCAATTGTTGTGCTCATGTTTAAGCTCTTGCATCATATACTTTGCACCCATTAATGAAGAAATACTTAGAGCTTGCTAATTTGGTTTGCATATTTGGTTTCTCTAGAGTCTAGATAACATCTAGTATTGAGTTTTGAACAACAAGGAAGACGGTATGGAGTCTTATAATGTTTACAATATGTCTTTTATGTGAGTTTTGCTGTACCGTTCATCCTTGTGTTTGTTTCAAATAACCTTGCTAGCCTAAACCTTGTATCGAGAGGGAATACTTCTCATGCATCCCAAATACTTGAGCCAACCACTATGCCATTTGTGTCCACCATACCTACCTACTACATGGTATTTATCCTCCATTCCAAAGTAAATTGCTTGAGTGCTACCTTTAAAATTCCATCATTCACCTTTGCAATATATAGCTCATGGGACAAATAGCTTAAAAACTATTGTGGTATTGAATATGTACTTATGCACTTTATCTCTTATTAAGTTGCTTGTTGTGCGATAACCATGCTTCTGGGGACGCCATCAACTATTCCTTGTTGAATATCATGTGAGTTGCTATGCATGTCCGTCTTGTCTGAAGTAAGAGAGATCTACCACCTTCATAGTTGGAGCATGCATATTGTTAGAGAAGAACTTTGGGCCGCTAACTAAAGCCATGATTCATGGTGGAAGTTTCAGTTTTGGACACATATCCTCAATCTCATACGAGAATAATAATTGTTGCCACATGCTTATGCATTAAAGAGGAGTCCATTATCTCGTTGTCTATGTTGTCCCGGTATGGATGTCTAAGTTGAGAATAATCAAAAGCGAGAAATCCAAAATGCGAGCTTTCTCCTTAGACCTTTGTACAGGCGGCATGGAGGTACCCCATTGTGACACTTGGTTAAAACATGTGCATTGCAAAGATCCGGTAGTCCAAGCTAATTAGGACAAGGTGCGGGCACTATTAGTATACTATGCACGAGACTTGCAACTTGTAAGATATAATGTACATAACTCATATGCTTTATTACTACCGTTGACAAAATTGTTTCATGTTTTCAAAATAAAAGCTCTAGCACAAATATAGCAATCGATGCTTTCCTCTTTGAAGGACCATTCTTTTTACTTTTATGTTGAGTCGGTTCACCTATCTCTCTCCACCTCAAGAAGCAAACACTTGTGTGAACTGTGCATTGATTCCTACATACTTGCATATTGTACTTGTTATATTACTCTATGTTGACAATTATCCATGAGATATACATGTTACAAGTTGAAAGCAACCGCTGAAACTTAATCTTCCTTTGTGTTGCTTCAATACCTTTACTTTGATTTATTGCTTTATGAGTTAACTCTTATGCAAGACTTATTAATACTTGTCCTCGAAGTACTATTCATGAAAAGTCTTTGCTTTATGATTCACTTGTTTACTCATGTCATTACCATTGTTTTGATCGCTGCATCCACTACATATGTTTACAAATAGTATGATCAAGGTTATGATGGCATATCACTTCAGAAATTATCTTTGTTATCGTTTTACTCGCTCGGGACGAGCGGAACTAAGCTTGGGGATGCTTGATACGTCTCCGACGTATCGATAATTTCTTATGTTCTATGCCATATTATTGATGATACCTACATGTTTTATACACACTTTATGTCATATTCGTGCATTTTCTGGAACTAACCTATTAACAAGATGCCGAAGTGCCAGTGTTTTCTGCTGTTTTTGGTTTCAGAAATCCTAGTAACGAAATATTCTCGGAATTGGACGAAACGAAGACCCAGGGGCCTATTTTGCCACGAACCTTCCAGAAGACCGAAGAGCATACGAAGTGGGGCCACGAGGTGGCGACACCACAAGGCGGCGCGGCCAAGGAGGGGCCCGCGCCGCCCTATGGTGTGGGCCCCTCGTCAGGCCCCCGACTCTGCCCTTCCGCCTACTTAAAGCCTCCGTCGCGAAACCCCTGAGGCGAAAAACCACGATACGGAAAACCTTACTGAGACGCCGCCGCCGCCGATCCCATCTCGGGGGATTCGGGAGATCTCCTCCGGCACCCTGCCGGAGAGGGGATTCATCTCCCGGAGGACTCTACACCGCCATGGTCGCCTCCGGAGTGATGAGTGAGTAGTTCACCCCTGGACTATGGGTCCATAGCAGTAGCTAGATGGTTGTCTTCTCCTCATTGTGCTTCATTGTTGGATCTTGTGAGCTGCCTAACATGATCAAGATCATCTATCCGTAATACTCTATGTTGTGTTTGTCGGGATCCGATGGATAGAGAATACCATGTCATGTTAATTATCAAGTTATTACATATGTGTTGTTTATGATCTTGCATGCTCTCCGTTACTAGTAGAGGCTCGGCCAAGTTTTTGCTTTTAACTCCAAGAGGGAGTATTTATGCTCGATAGTGGGTTCATGCCCGCATTGACACCGGGACGAGTGACGGAAAGTTCTAAGGTTGTGTTGTGCTTGTTGCCACTAGGGATAAAACATTGGCGCTATGTCCGAGGATGTAGTTGTTGATTACATTACGCACCATACTTAATGCAATTGTCCGTTGCTTTGCAACTTAATACCGGAGG
The DNA here is from genome assembly GCF_022539505.1 of Lolium rigidum. NCBI lineage: Eukaryota > Viridiplantae > Streptophyta > Magnoliopsida > Poales > Poaceae > Lolium > Lolium rigidum. The sequence goes on along the minus strand of NC_061514.1, from coordinate 247,422,871 downwards.
GGGTTCGGATGATAACCTCGAAGGTGGACTTTTTAGGCATAGATGCGGTTGGATGGCGGTCTATGTACTTTGTCGTAATGCCCAATTAAATCTCACTATACTTATCATGTCATGTATGTGCATTGTTATGCCCTCTCTATTTGTCAATTGCCCGATCGTAATTTGTTCACCCAACAAGCTTTTATCTTATGGGAGAGACACCTCTAGTGAACTGTGGACCCCGGTCCATTCTTTAATACTGAAACACAAATCTGCTTGCAATACTTGTTTTTACTATTTTCTCTGCAAACAATCATCTTCCACACAATACGGTTAATCCTTTGTTACGAGCAAGCCGGTGAGATTGACAACCTCACCTGTTTCGTTGGGGCAAAGTACTTTGGTTGTGTTGTGCAGGTTCCACGTTGACGCCGGAATCCCTGGTGTTGCGCCGCACTACATCCCGCCGCCATCAACCTTCAACGTGCTTCTTGGCTCCTCCTGGTTCGATAAACCTTGGTTTCTTTCTGAGGGAAAACTTGCTGCTATGCGCATCATACCTTCCTCTTGGGGTTGCCCAACGAACGTGTGAAATACACGCCATCACCTACCACCCACATTCAGATGGCCAGACAGAGAGGGTCAACCAATGTATGGAGCAGTACTTGAGATGTATGGCATTCCAGGAACCTAAGAAATGGAGTGAGTACTTACCAGCAGAAGAATTCTGGTATAACAGCTGCTTTCATACCGCCATCAGGATGTCTCCATTCGAAGCGTTGTATGTGTACCCCCTCCAGTACTCACCCAACTACACAATGTAACAGCTCTGTCACGTGAAGCACAAGAAACTTTGGTTGCCAAGGAACGAATGATTGAACTGCTTCAACAGAATTTGTCTAAAGCACAGAGTAAGATGAAGAAATATGCAGACAAAAACAGAACCCCAAGATCATTCACGCTGGGCGATATGGTATATCTCAAGATGTTTCCACAGCGAGAGAATGCACTGGGCAGAGGTAACCCACTGAAGCTCACTCCTCGTTGGTATGGTCCTTTCAAAATCACGCAATTGGTGGGAAGACGAGCTTACAGACTTCAGTTGCCTACTGGGACACTACTGCATGATGTTTTCCATGTTAGTCACCTGAAGAAGCATACTGGCGCACATGTTGTTCCTTCTCCCTCGCTCCCGCTGGTTACTCCAGAAGGTAAGATCAAATTCTTTCCGATAGCAGTGGTGGAGCGCCGCATGATCCCTCGCAAACATCCATCAGAAGACTATGAAGTAGCGGTGCCTCAATGGAAAATTCACTGGGAGGGCATGACAGTCGATGAAGCCTCATGGGAAGACGCCGAGTTCATCATGAAGACTTGGCCAGAGTTCAAGCCCTGAGGTCTTGCCTCGAGGGGGGAGGGCATTGTCAGGCACTGCTGTTCTCCTAAAGCATCTAACGGCTGGCAATGTCCGTGAAGGATCCGACGGCTTCAGTCACTCCAAGCTTAGGATCAGGCTTAGCCATGTAATGGACCAACTATCTGTAATAAACTAAACAAGCGTGGTCCTACTCCTCAGTATAAAGGGGTAGGAGCGGGAGGATGGGAGGCACGCTATGCAAAAACCCTAATTTTTATCCCTTATCATGTTTATTTTCCTGTGTATCTGGGCACGAGTCTCTCTTCATCCTCCTTCCTCAACGTCGGCGGCCATCGAGCCCTGACAAGATGTCTACTATGACATAGCGGACGATCGAACTCCCTTGCGTGGCGGCGTTGATCCTGGCGAGCGGAGGAAGGTGAGAACAACCTTTCTCGAAGGATGAGGGTTGAGGCTACGATCCTGAGCGACCGCAGACAGTAGGGGAAGACGACATCCTGCAGTCGCCGATCCTAACTATCGACGGACGGTTAGCGGTGGAGGAGAGAGCTGCATATACAGGTGAAGCTTCGTATGAAGGAGATCAAACGGAGGGTAGTTAAAAAGGGGATGAAGGGGAGGGGATTGGGCAGGGGAAGATGGGGAGGTGGAGTCGTGGAGACCGTGAGTTATGTACATCAGTCGTTTGGTTTCCGAGGAATGAATGTATCCATGAATCAATGCATCAATAGTGTGGATTAATTTTTGTTACTGTAGCAAAATATTTGGGGAAAGACGCGATGAGCAACCAGGGAGGAGTGGGCAAATAAAGATGACATGGAGGCATGAGATTGCAGGAAAATCAGCTAGTGGGTGTTCTCCTATTTAGAGATAGAAGATAAAAGTTAGAATGTAGATTATTTCAGAAAAAAATTAGGGCTAGAATAAATTATTTCAAAATAGAGGGAGTATACATGAGTTCCAACCGAGATTTTTTTTTTATAGAAAAATCATTCGATTACTTAGTTCTGTTTGTCATAAGTTGTAGCATCTCTTACAACTCAGATTCGATGATGTCTCTCAGCCAAACAGTCGGCAAAATCTAGTCACCCGTGATATAACCGAACCCAATAAATAAATATATTTTAAAAACATATCTGATGATTCAGTGATGTAAAAGGAAGGCAGAGGATGGTCAAAACCGATCCCATGTCGAACATCTGATTCAGAAGTCTTTTCTTCTTATTTGTGAATCAGATAGTACTATTTAAAAAATGGAGTGATAGATCTAAAGAGTACCAATTCACAGAAACTAAAATTTTGGCGAAGAAGGTGAACTAAAATGCAACAGTTAGCATTACAGTTAGCATTACCAGAGTATGTAAGGGGGACTGGAAGGTTTTTAATACGACGGCTTGCTTGCTTGTTAATATAAGTGTTTTTACCTCAAAAAAATGCGATTACAGTAGCAAAATAGACAAATCTAACCCTTAGGGCAACAAATTCATGAAATGATCTTTTCTTCTTATTTGTGAATCAGATAGTACTATTTAAAAAATGGAGTGATAGATCTAGAGTACCAATTCACAGAAACTAAAATTTTGGCGAAGAAGGTGAACTAAAATGCAACAATTAGCATTATAGTTAGCATTAATAGAGTATCTAATGGGGGCTGGAAGGTTTTTAATGCGGCGGCTTGCTTGCTTGTTAATATAAGTGTTTTACCTCAAAAAAATGCAATTACAGTAGCCAAATAGACAAATTTAACTCTTAGGGGCAACAAATTCATGAAATGAACTCTAGTATTTCACCAAATTAACCCTTTTGTGTAGTGCTGATGTCAAATGTGCTCAGCTAGACATTGTAGCACTGATCTGTTAGATGCTACACGCTATGCCAGCGTAGTGAGGCAGGGCCAGCCCTGGCCCACCCCTGGTTATATATCACAACTCACTTAGTCACTACAATGTGGAGCGCCGCTCACATTGGCTCGATGCTCTCACTTAGCAATAGCATGCCCAAACCGCAACCCCCGGCCCAGTACCCCTCATATCCCTCACCGACCATCAAAGGCTCTAGTTTGGCGGCTTCCCTCTCTTCTCCTCTCAAGTCCCTCTACCAAAATCCCCGAATCTAAAGGTTTTCTCCATGGATTTCGCCCCCACCCTAGTGCCAAGAGGTATTATCCCCATTTCCCCTTGATTTCAATCGTTTGGAATCTTGTATTTTGGTTGGACTTGTCCAAATCTTGGAAACCCTAGCATTTCAAATGAACCCAACATGCTTGGTTGATTCTTGTTGCGATGACCAATGGTTGCTTGTTAAGATTACTATGAACATTAGGTTTAAGAATGTAGGTTAGGGTTGTTGTTAGGTTAGGGTTAGGGTTCTTGTTAGATTTTTATGTTAGTCCTAGGGTTTGATTATATGGCTAGGATTTTGTGTGTGTCTTGCCATGACTAGTTATTGAATAACATGCCTAGGGTTCTTGGAGAGGTATAATGATGAGTATGAGGATGTTGAGAATGATTTTCAGCTCACTAACAACAACGTAGGTGATTTGGACACATATTATGTGCAAGAGAACATGGACCATTCGATCCTTAGTCCTAAAGCTATGCATCGGACTCGAATGACGATGGTCCTGATGAAGAAATTGACAAGGAGAGGTTCATGCTATGGAAGCCAAAATTTTCCTGAAGGTATTGGGACAGGATCATCAGATACCATTATCACGTGATCTTTTTTATGGTGGCAAGAGTTCAGTTCTTGGAGGTAGGCCAATTTCCCACCGAGATATGGATCACAAGAACAATGGGATTTCTCATGGGTTAACGTTCGAAATCTTGTTGAAATTTAAGGCATGGATCAAGTAGCTATCGGTTAAGAATCATCGCTCGTACACCGTTGTTCACTCGAACATCAAAAGCACTACATGGCTAAATGTGAAGAGGGTGGATTCCATGAGTTGTGTCATGTGTGTGGGAGGGCCTGCTTTGAAAATAGCTAGTTGTGTAGCAACTCACATGTGCCGAGGCAAGAAGCTTGATGATAAGGTTGATGTACGCGCACCAACAACTCAACTCCGAGATCATCGCTTACAAGCTTTCCAATAGGATCTCTTCACTTCCAATGATGAGCATTAAATCCGTCCAGATTCTAGTGAAATCCCACTTTCACTACAATGTGAAGTACGGGAAGGCAGGAAAGGCTAAACAAGCCACATTCAAAATGTTGTACGGTAATTCGAAGGATGCATACAACTGACTCACTAGACTGTGATGTCCCGGGCATAACCGCTCCTAACTCACATGTGGAAAATAACTAGTTGTGATGTCCTCATGAACCGTACATGTGTAGAACTGCGGAGCTGCGACACTTGGAGCACTTCATCGCCAGTACTTATACTAGATTCTGAGATCCACGTCACTATACATCTTCACCAACAAAGTTCATTCGAAACGTAACGCTTTCGATCTTCAAGGGTCTGAACACCGAATCCCTCCGTTACTTTGCATCTCCATAGAATAGATCTTGGCTATGTTATTCTATCGTAGGAATTTTTTGTTTTCTGCTAACGAATTACAGAACCCTATAGATGGTGCCAAATATCATGGGTGGTGGTGGTCGTGGTGAGAGCACTGGGCACGAACACTGAAAGGAATAATTTCCCGTACTATTGTATCGAAGAAGCTCACGTCGGGTAAGAAGATCCTTCACAGAAAAACCAAAAGGATCAAAATCGAAAGAACAATTATCATCGACAGAGATAATATTTTGAAATATGCGAGGTGTAACGAGGACATCATGAAGCAGATGATTAGGGAAAAAAAGAGGGAAGCGAGAGGCATGCCCAGACGTGGAGACGGGAACGGAGGAGTCGGCCCCCAACAGTGACATCACGATAAATAGGGTGGAGAGAGAGAGAGAGATACCGGCGTCGTTGGAGAGGTCGGCGGTGTCACCGCTATCCATGACCCACTCCGGGGTATGTTGTCGCAGCGACATGTTGGTGAAGTGCTCAGGGAGGGCGGATGGATCCCACGTTTGCGCGTACGCGGGGGCGCAACGGGAGGGGGTGGCACCGTACGCGGCAACACCGTACATTGGCACACCGTAGGGCGGCATGGTGGGACGTCACTTAGGCGTGGGAGCAGGGACCCGGGAAAGTCCCGTGGATGTTGGGGCTGATGGTGCTGTTACATGGGCCACATCTTGATGGCGCCGGTCCACATGTTGTAGGGGTGGGCATGGGGAAGCATCGTCGGTGCCACCATCGGGTTTGTAGCACTTCTTCCTCTCCATTGTTCCTGTCATAGCCGCCGTGGTGCGGGTTAGGGTTGCTGGTGTAGGAGATATACCCAAGAGGCAATAATAAAGTGGTTATTATAATATCTTTGTGTTTATGATAAATGTTTGCATACCATGCTATAATTGTATTAACCGAAACATTGATACATGTGTGTTATGTAAACAACAAGGAGTCCCTAGTAAGCCTGTTGTATAACTAGCTTGTTGATTAATGGATGATCATGGTTTTGTGATCATGAACATTGGATGTTATTAATAACAAGGTTATGTCATTAGTTGAATGATATAATGGACACACACCCAACTAAGCGTAGCATAAGATCAAGTCATTAAGTTCAATTTTCTATAAGCTTTAGATACATAGTTGCCTAAGTCCTTCGACCATGAGATCATGTAAATCACTTACATCGGAAGGGTACTTTGATTACATCAAACGCCATTGCGTAAATGGGTGGTTATAAAGATGGGATTAAGTATTCGGAAAGTGTGAGTTGAGGCATATGGATAAATAGTGGGATTTGTCCATCCTGATGACGGATAGATATACTCTGGGCCCTCTCGGTGGAATGTCGTCTGATTAGCTTGCAAGCATGTGATTGGATCACAAGAGATGACATACCACGGTACGAGTAAATAGTACTTGTCAGTAACGAGGTTGAACAAGGTATGGAGATACCGATGATCGAACCTCGGACATGTAAAATATCGCGTGACAAAGGGAATCGGCATCGTATGTAAATGGTTCAATCAATCACTAAGTTATCGTTGAATATGTGGGAGCCATTATGGATCTCCAGATCCCGCTATTGGTTATTGCTCGGAGAGGAGTCTCGACCATGTCTGCATAGTTCGCGAACCGTAGGGTGACGCGCTTAAGGTTCGATGTCGCATAAGTAGATTTGGAATATGGTATGGAGATGAAGTTTGTTCGGAGTATCGGATGGGATCCAGGACATCACGAGGAGGTCCGGAATTGTCCGGAGAATAAGATTCTTATAAGGGAAGTTGATTTCTAGGTTTCGGAAAAGTTCGGAATTTTTCCGGTGGAAGACCGGAAGGTTCTAGAAAGTTCTGGAGGGGTCCACCATGGGGCCCACGACCTAGGAGGGGCCCACATGGGCCGAGGGGATGCTTCCCATCCCTAATGGGCCAGGCGCACCAAGCCTCAAGGCCCAGGCCGGCCAACCCCTAGGGTTTCCCCAAAACCCTAGGGGGGATCAACTTGGGGGGAAGTTTCCCCCCTCCCCCCTTGTGCGCCGGCCCTAGATGGGTTTGGGCGGCAGGGGGGCCACCCCAGCTGACCACCCCCCTATATAAAGAGGGGAGAGGGCAGGGGGCCGACCCCAACCATTGCCTCCTCCTCTGGCCGCCCCTCTCCTCCTCCATACGCTGCTCCGGCTTAGGCGAAGCCCTGCAGCTTTTCTTCCTCCACCACCACCACCACCACGCCGTCGTGCTACTGGAACTTGGAGGAGATCTACCACACCTCCGCTTCCCGCTGGAACGGGGAGAGGACGGGCTTCATCGACACCGTACGCGCGATCGAGTACGGAAGTGCTGCCGGATTGCAGAACCGGGACGATCGTCTACACCAACAACGAGATTAATCTCGTAGGCTTTGGAATCTTCGAGGGTTAGTCTCATCTCCATCTCGTTTCTCCGATCTTGTAGATTAGATCTTGGCTTTTCCATAGATTAGATCTTGGATTTATTCGTCTTTGCTGTAGGAAATTTTTTGTTTTCTATGCAACGAACCCATCAGTGGTATCAGAGCCGTGTCTATGCATAGATCTGTTGCACGAGTAGAACACAATGGTTTTATGGGTATTGATGCTTTTGTTGCTTTAGTGTTTGTACTTTGCATCTTGTGGGATGGTGGGATGAAGCGGCCCGGGCTAACTTTACATGACCGCGTCTCATGAGACTTGCTCCACGCTTGACATGCAACTTGTATTGCATAAGTGGCTTTGCGGGTGTCTGTCTCTCCCACCATAGTGAAGATTCCAATTTGCACTTTCTATTGTCAACACTAGTATCACCGTTGTGGTTCAGGTTCGTAAGTAGATTGGATCTTACTCGAAAACCCTAAACCACGTAATATATGCAAACCAAATTAGAGGCGTCTAACTTGTTTTTGCAGGGTTTGGTGATGTGATATGGCCATGTGATGATGATTATATTTGATGTATGAGATGTTAATTATTGTATTATGGCAACCGGCAGGAGCCTAATGGTTGTCTTTAATTTTTGTTAAAGACCTGCGTGTCTAATCATCATGTAATAGCTTTATTTCAAGTAGTTGTTATAATAGCTATAAGTGATGGACAACCATGGAGCGGCGCCGCTGACCTTGACGCCATGCTGGTGATGATGGAGATCATGTCCGTGCTTTGGAGATGGAGAACAAAAGCACAAGAAGAAAGGCCATATCATATCACACATTATGAATTGCATGTGATGTTAATCCTTTATGCATCTTATTTTGCTTAGATCGCGATGGTAGCATTATAAGATGATCCCTCTCACTAAATATCAAGATAATAAAGTGTTCATCCTTAGTATGCAATGTTCCGAAGACTTGTCATTTCGAAGCATCACGTGATAATCGGGTGTGATAGATTCTACATGTGCATACAACGGGTGCAAGCCAGATTTGAACACGCGGATACTAAGGTTTCCTTGACGAGCCTAGCATGTACATACATGGTATCGGAACACAGGATACCGAAAGGTAGAGCATGAGTCATATGAATGATATGATGAACACTTTGAGTGTTCGCCTTTGAAGCTACATTTTTTCTCGTGAAAATCGGACTTGGTGTAGTGGATTTGGTTCGTGTGATCACTAAGACAATACGAGGGATGTTGTTTTGAGTGGGAGTTCACCTAGTTAATTTAAGAATTAAAATTGAACTCATTCTATCATAAACTTAGTCTAAACTCTTTGCAAATATGTTGTAGATCATGGCGGCCTGATGCGTGCAGTTAACACACGTCCGTTGGGAACCCCAAGAAGAAGGTGTGATGCGTACAGTAGCAAATTTTCCCTCAGTAAGAAACCAAGGTTTATCGAACCAGTAGGAGTCAAGGATCACGTGAAGGTCGTTGGTGATGGAGTGTAGTGCGGCGCAACACCAGGGATTCCGGCGCCAACGTGGAACCTGCACAACACAATCAAAGTACTTTGCCCAACGTAACAGTGAGGTTGTCAATCTCACCGGCTTGCTGTAAACAAAGGATTAGATGTATAGTGTGGATGATGGTGTTTGTTTGCGAAGAACAGTAAAGAACAATTATTGCAGTAGATTGTATTTCAGATGTAAAGAATGGACCGGGGTCCACAGTTCACTAGTGGTGTCTCTCCCATAAGATAAATAGCATGTTGGGTGAACGAATTACAGTTGGGCAATTGACAAATAAAGAAGGCATAACAATGCACATACATATATCATGATGAGTACTATGAGATTTAATCGGGGCATTACGACAAAGTACATAGACCGCTATCCAGCATGCATCTATGCCTAAAAAGTCCACCTTCAGGTTATCATCCGAACCCCTTCCAGTATTAAGTTGCAAACAACAGACAATTGTATTAAGTATGGTGTGTAATGTAATCAACACAAATATCCTTAGACAAAGCATTGATGTTTTATCCCTAGTGGCAACAGCACATCCACAACCTTAGAACTTTCACGCCACTTGCCCCCAGATTCAATGGAGGCATGAACCCACTATCGAGCATAAATACTCCCTCTTGGAGTTACAAGTATCAACTTGGCCAGAGCCTCTACTAGCAACAGAGAGCATGCAAGAACATAAACAACATATATGATAGATTGATAATCAACTTGACATAGTATTCCATATTCATCGGATCCCAACAAACACAACATGTAGCATTACAAATAGATGATCTTGATCATGATAGGCAGCTCACAAGATCTAACATGGTAGCACAATGAGGAGAAGACAACCATCTAGCTACTGCTATGGACCCATAGTCCAGGGGTGAACTACTCACACATCGATCCGGAGGCGATCATGGCGATGAAGAGCCCTCCGGCAGATGATTCCCCTCTCCGGCAGGGTGCCGGAGGCGATCTCCTGAATCCCCCGAGATGGGATTGGCGGCGGCTGCGTCTCTGGAAGGTTTTCCGTATCGTGGCTGTCGGTACTGGGGGTTTCGCGACGAAGGCTTTAAGTAGGCGGAAGGGTAGGTTTAGGGGCGACACGAGGTCCCCACACAACAGGGTGGCGCGGGCCCCCTTGGGCCGCGCGGCCCTAGTGTGGCGGCGCCTCGTCGCCCCACTTCGTAATCCTTTCGGTCTTCTGGAAGCTTCGTGGAAAAATAAGACCCTGGGCGTTGATTTCGTTCAATTCCGAGAATATTTCCTTTGTAGGATTTCTGAAACCAAAAACAGCGAGAAAACAGACAAGCGGCTCTTCGGCATCTCGTCAATAGGTTAGTGCCGGAAAATGCATAATAATGACATATAATGTGTATAAAACATGTGAGTATCATCATAAAAGTAGCATGGAACATAAGAAATTATAGATACGTTTGAGACGTATCAAGCATCCCCAAGCTTAGTTCCTACTCGCCCTCGAGTAGGTAAACGATAACAAGGATAATTTCTGAAGTGACATGCTATCATAATCTTGATCAATACTATTGTAAAGCATATGAGATGAATGCAGCGATTCGAAGCAATGATGAAGACAATGAGTAAACAACTGAATCATATAGCAAAGACTTTTCATGAATAGTACTTTCAAGACAAGCATCAATAAGACTTGCATAAGAGTTACTCATAAAGCAAAAAATTCTTAGTAGAAAGCTTTGAAACAACACAAAGGAAGATATAAGTTTCAGCGGTTGCTTTCAACTTCAACATGTTTATCTCATGGATAATTGTCAACATAAAGCAATATAACAAGTGCAATAGGTAGATATGTAAGAATCAATGCACACAGTTTACACAAGTGTTTGCTTCTGAGATAGAAAGAATAGGTAAACTGACTCAACATAAAGTAAAAGAATGGCCCTTCGCGAGAGGAAGCATGGATTACTATTTTTGTGCCGAGCTTTTCATTTTGAAAACATAGAAACAATTTTGTCAATGGTAGTAATAAATCATATGTGTTATGTATAAGATATCCTATAAGTTGCAAGCCTCATGCATAGTATACCAATAGTGCTCGCACCTTGTCCTAATTAGCTTGGATTAACATGGATTATCATTGCATAGCATATGTTTCAACCAAGTGTCACAAAGGGCTACCTCTATGCCGCCTGTACAGAGGTCTAAGGAGAAAGTTCGCATTGGATTTCTCGATTTTGATTATTCTCAACTTAGACATCCATACCGGGACAACATAGACAACAGATAATGGACTCCTCTTTTAATGCATAAGCATTTAACAACAGATAAAATTCTCATAAGAGATTGACGATTTGTGTCCAAACTGAAACTTCCACCATGATTCATGGCTTTAGTTAGCGGCCCAATGTTCTTCTCTAACAATATGCATACTCAAACCATTTGATCATGAAAATCGCCCTTACTTCAGACAAGACGAACATGCATAGCAACTCACATGATATTCAACAAAGGTAAAAGTTGATGGCGTCCCCAGAAACATGGTTACCGCTCAACAAGCAACTTATTAAGAAATAAGATACATAAGTACATATTCTTCACCACAATAGTTTTTAAGGCTATTTTCCCATGAGCTATGTATTGTAAAGGCAAAGAATAGAATTTTAAAGGTAGCACTCAAGTAATGTACTTTGGAATGGCGGAGAAATACCATGTAGTAGGTAGGTATGGTGGACACAAATGGCATAGTTTTTGGCTCAAGGATTTGGATGCACGAGAAGTAATCCCTCTCAATACAAGGCTTAGGCTAGCAAGGTTGTTTTAAGCAAACTCAAGTATAAAACGGTGCAGAAAGACTCACATATGAACATATTGTAAGCATTATAAGACTTTACATCGTCACCTTGTTGTTCAAACACCTTAACCAGAAAATATCTAGACTCTAGAGACCAATCATGCAAACCAAATTTTAATAAGCTCTATGTAGTTCTTCATTAATAGGTGCAAAGTACATGATGCAAGAGCTTAAACATGATCTATATGAGCACAACAATTGCCAAGTATCAAATTATTCAAGACATTATACCAATTACCACATGAAGCATTTTCCGTTTCCAACCATATAACAATGAACGAAGTAGTTCAACCTTCGCCATGAACATTAAGAATAAAGCTAAGAACATATGTGTTCATATGCAAAAGCGGAGCGTGT
>NC_061514.1:247393535-247410809 GCF_022539505.1 Lolium rigidum | reverse complement strand
GTGTACTTCGTTCAATTGTTGTTAGTACTGCCTTTGTAATGGCGGAGAAATACCATGTAGTAGGTAGGTATGGTGGACACAAATGGCATGGTTATTGGCTCAAGGATTTGGATGCACGAGAAGAATTCCTCTCAATACAAGGCTAGGCTAGCAAGGTTGTTTGAAGCAAACTCAAGTATAAAAGGTGCATCAAAGCTCACATATGAACATATTGTAACTATTATAAGACTTTACATTGTCTCCTTGTTGTTCAAAAGCCTCAACCAGAAAATATCTAGACTCTAGAGATCAATCATGCAAACCAAATTTTAACAAGCTCTATGTAGTTATTCATTAATGAGTACAAGGTACATGATGCAAGAGCTTAAACAAGATCTATATGAGCACAACAATTGCCAAGTATCACATTATTCAAGATATTAAACCATTTACCGCATGCGGCATTTTCCGTTTCCAACCATATAACAATGAATGAAATAGTTCAAATTTCGCAATGAACATTAAAGATGAAGCTAAGAACATATGCGTTCATACGAAACAGCGGAGCGTGTCTCTCTCCCAAACAAAGAATGCTAGGATCCGAATTTATTCAAACAAAAACAAAAATAAAAACAAACAGACGCTCCAAGTAAAGCACATAAGATGTGATAGAATAAAAATATAGTTTCACTAGAGGAACCTGATAAGTTGTCGATGAAGAAGGGATGCCTTGGGCATCCCCAAGCTTAGACGCTTGAGTCTTCTTAAAATATGCAGGGATGAACCACGGGGTATCCCCAAGCTTTGACTTTTCACTCTTCTTGATCATATTGTATCATCCTCCTCTCTTGACCCTTGAAAACTTCCTCCACACCAAACTCAAAACAAACTCATTAGAGGGTCAGTGCATAATTCATATATTCAGAGGTGAAATAATCATTCTTAACACTTCTGAACATTTCACAAAGCTATTGAAAGTTAATGGAACAAAGAAATCCATCAAACATAGCAAAACAGGCAATGCGAAATAAAAGGCAGAATCTGTCAAAACAGAACAGTTCGTAAAGACGAATTTTAAAGTGGCACCAGACTTGCTCAGATGAAAATGCCCAAATTGAATGAAAGTTGCGTACATATCTGAGGATCACGCACGTAAATTGGAAGAATTTTTTGATTTTTCTACAGAGACTACTGCTCAAATTCGTGACAGCAAAGAAATCTGTTCCGCGCAGTGAATCCAAATCTAGTATTGGCTTTACTATCAAAGACTTTACTTGGCATAACAATGCAATAAAATAAAGATAAGGAGAGGTTGCTACAGTAGTAACAACTTCCAAGACTCAAATATAAAACAAAGTGCAGAAGTAAAATAATGGGTTGTCTCCCATAAGCGCTTTTCTTTAACGCCTTTCGCCTAGGCGCGGAAAGTGTGTATCAAGTATTATCAAGAGACGAAGCATCAACATCATAATTTGTTCTAATAATAGAATCATAAGGTAACTTCATTCTCTTTCTAGGGAAGTGTTCCATACCTTTCTTGAGAGGAAATTGATATTTAATATTACCTTCCTTCATATCAATGGTAGCACCAACAAGCTCGAAGAAAAGGTCTTCCCAATATAATGGGACAAGATGCATTGCATTCAATATCCAAGACAACAAAATCAACGGGGACAAGGTTATTGTTAACCATAATACGAACATTATCAATCCTCCCCAAAGGTTTCTTTATAGCATTATCAACAAGATTAACATCCAAATAACAAATTTTCAATGGTGGTAAGTCAAGCATATCATAAATTTTCTTAGGCATAACGTAAATACTTGCACCAAGATCACATAAAGCATTACAATCAAAATCATTGACCCTCATATTAATGATGGGCTCCCAACCATCTTCTAACTTCCTAGGAATAGAGGTTTCAAGTTTTAGTTTCTCTTCTCTAGCTTTTATGAGAGCATTTGTAATATGTTTTGTAAAGGCCAAATTTATAGCACTAGCATTGGGACTTTTAGCAAGATTTTGTAAGAACTTTATAACTTCAGAGATGTGACAATCATCAAAGTATAAACCATTATGATCTACATCAATGGGATCATTATCCCCAATATTTTGAAAAATTTCAGCAGTTTTATCAATTTCAGCAGTTTTAGCAGTTTCAGGTAATTTTGCACGCTTTGCACTAGGAGTAGTAACATTGCCAACACCAATTATTTTACCATTGATAGTAGGAGGTGTAGCAACATGTGAATCATTAACATTACTAGTGGTGGTAATAGTCCAAACTTTAGCTACATTATTTTCTTTAGCTAGTTTTTCATTTTCTTCTCTTTTCCACCTAGCATGCAATTCGGCCATCAATCTAATATTCTCATTAATTCGAACTTGGATGGCATTTGCTGTAGTAACAATCTTATTATCAATGTCCTTATTAGGCATAACTTTCAATTTTAAAATATCAACATCAGAGGCAAGACTATCAACCTTAGAAGCAAGAATATCAATTTTATCGAGTTTTTCCTCAACAGATTTGTTAAAAGCAGTTTGTGTACTAATAAATTCTTTAAGCATAGCTTCAAGACCAGGGGGTACACTCCTATTATTGTTGTAAGAATTCCCATAAGAATTACCATAACTATTACCATTAGCGTATGATATGGCCTATAATTGTTACCGTAATTATTCCTATAAGCATTGTTGTTGAAATTATTATTTTTAATGAAGTTCACATCAACATGTTCTTCTTGGGCAACCAATGAAGCTAAAGGAACATTATTAGGATCAACATTAGATCTACCATTCACAAGCATAGACATAATAGCATCAATCTTATCACTCAAGGAGGAGGTTTCTTCAACAGAATTTACCTTCTTACCTTGTGGAGCTCTTTCCGTGTGCCATTCGGAGTAATTTGTCATCATATCATCAAGAAGCTTTGTTGCCGCCCCCAAAGTAATGGACATAAAGGTACCTCCAGCAGCTGAATCCAATAGGTTCCGCGAAGAAAAAATCAATCCTGCATAAAAAGTTTGGATGATCATTCAAGTAGTCAGTCCATGGGTTGGGCAATTCTTTACCAAAGATTTCATTCTCTCCCATGCTTGAGCAACATGTTCATTATCTAATTGCTTAAAATTCATTATGCTACTTCTCAAAGATATAATTTTAGCGGGAGGATAATATCTACCAATAAAAGCATCATTACATATAGTCCATGAATCAATACTATTTCTAGGCAGAGATAGCAACCAATCTTTAGCTCTTCCTCTTAAAGAGAAAGGAAACAATTTTAATTTTATAATGTCACCATCTACATCCTTATACTTTTGCATTTCACATAGTTCAACAAAATTATCAAGATGGGCAGCAGCATCATCGTAACTAACACTCGTAAAATTGCTCTCTCATAACAAGATTCGAGTAAAGCGAGGTTTAATTTTAAAGAATTCTGCTCGTAGTAGCAGGTGGAGCAATAGGTGTGCATAAGAAATCATTATTATTTGTGCTAGTGAAGTCACACAACTTAGTATTCTCAACAGTACCCATTTTAGCAGTAGTAAATAAAGCAAACTAAATAAAGTAAATGCAAGAAACTAATTTTTTTTGTGTTTTCGATATAGAGAGCAAGACAGTAAATAAAGTAAAACTAGCAACTAATTTTTTTGTGTTTTTGATATAAGAAGCAAACAAAGAAGTAAATAAAGTAAAGCAAGACAAAAACAAAGTAAAGAGATTGGAAGTGGAGACTCCGCTTGCAGCGTGTCTTGATCTCCCCGGCAACGGCGCCAGAAATATAGCTGTTGACGTGGGAGTTGAAAATCTTTGTGGTGTAACTTTCCTTCGTTCCCCGGCAACGGCGCCAGAAATTTTGCTTGATGGCGTGCAGTTGACACGTCCGTTGGGAACCCCAAGAGGAAGGTGTGATGCGCACACAGTAAGTTTCCCTCAGTAAGAAACCAAGGTTTAATCGAACCAAGTAGGAGTCAAGAAGCACGTTGAAGGTTGATGGCGGAGGAGTGTAGTGCGGCGCAACACCAGGGATTCCGGCGCCAACGTGGAACCCGCACAACACAATCACGTAACTTTGCCCCAACGTAACGGTGAGGTTGTCAATCTAACCAGACTTGTCGTAAACAAAGGATTAGATGTATAGTGTGGATGATGATGGTTGTTTGCGAAGAACAGTAAAGAACAATTGCAGCAGATTGTATTTCAGATGTAAAGAATAGGACCGGGGTCCACAGTTCACTAGCGGTGTCTCTCCCATAAGATAAGCATATGTTGGGTGAACAAATTAAAGTTGGGAAATTGTCAAATAAAGAATTCATAACAATGCACATACATATATCATGATGAGTACTATGAGATTTAATCAGGGCATTACGACAAAGTACATAGACCGCTATCCAGCATGCATCTATGCCTAAAAAGTCCACTTTCAGGTTATCATCCGAACCCCTTCCGATATTAAGTTGTAAACAACAGACAATTGCATTAAGTATGGTGCGTAATGTAATCAACACAAATATCCTTAGACAAAGCATCGATGTTTTGTCCCTAGTGGCAACAACACATCCACAACCTTAGAATTTTCTGTCACTGTCCCAGATTTAATGGAGGCATGAACCCCTATCGAGCATAAATACTCCCTCTTGGAGTCACAAGTATCAACTTGGCCAGATCCTCTACTAGCAACGGAGAGCATGCAAGAACATAAATAACATATATGATAGATTGATAATCAACTTGACATAGTATTCAATATTCATCGGATCCCAACAAACACAACATGTAGAATTACAAATAGATGATCTTGATCATGATAGGAAGCTCACAAGATCTAACATGATAGCACAATGAGGAGAAGACGACCATCTAGCTACTGCTATGGACCCATAGTCCAGGGGTGGACTACTCACACATCGATCCGGAGGCGATCATGGCGATGAAGAGACCTCCGGGAGATGATTCCCCTCTCCGGCAGGGTGCCGGAGGCGATCTCCCTGAATCCCCCGAGATGGGATTGGCGGCGGCGGCGTCTCTGGAAGGTTTTCCGTATCGTGGCTCTCGGTACTGGGGGTTTCGCGATGAAGGCTTTAAGTAGGTGGAAGGGCAGGTCATGAGGCGGCACGAGGGGCCCACACAACAGGTTGGCGCGGCCAGGGCTTGGGCCGCGCCGCCCTATTGTCTGGCCACCTCGTGGCCCCACTTCGTATCCTCTTCGGTCTTCTGGAAGCTTCGTGCAAAAATAGGACCCTGGGCGTTGATTTCGTCCAATTCCGAGAATATTTCCTTACTAGGATTTCGAAACCAAAACAGCGAGAAAACAAAGAATCGGCTCTTCGGCATCTCGTCAATAGGTTAGTGCCGGAAAATGCATAATAATGACATATAATGTGTATAAAACATGTGAGTATCATCATAAAAGTAGCATGGAACATAAGAAATTATAGATACGTTTGAGACGTATCAAGCTCCTACAAGAAGTGAAAGCAGAAGCAACAAATCATTAAAGCTAAACAAAAAAGAAGTTTGAAGATTTTGCAATAAAGTTACCCAGCAGGGCTGTGATGTAGTTGTGGAGCAGATCCTCCTTCTCATTCTCCTCCTCCTTCAGCTTCTTCTTCAGCTGAGCAAGCTCCTTCTTCAGCGAATCTACCTCCTGTCGGGCAGTGGCCACAATTTTAACTGCCCGATCAAGTTGAGCAGATTTTGATTGGGCATCTTCTTGGAGCCGAACATTCTTAGCTTGAAGAAGGGTGAATTGGGAGGCGAAGTCCTTTATTATCATTACAGCGGCTTGGATACTCTATGAAATAACACAAGTCAAATGTGTTATGTTTACGTTAAAATTCCCTTTGAGTCTACACTCGATTGCAAGCAGCCGAATATAGACTCGGGGGCTGGAAGAGAGAGAATCATCATCAAGAATAAAAGTAAAAGGAGTTGCGTTACTCACATGCTCCCCGCGAGTCGAGAGGGGACTGGCAGCTGTTGAAGGATTGTATGTTCCCTTCGGGAGAGAAGAAGGAGCTGGTGCTTCTTTTGATAAAGATGGAGCTTCGAATGTGGCAGGAGTTGGCCTCCTGAAGCTGGTCTTCGCCTTCTTCAAAGGGGGCTCTGCAACACCCTCGTCACTGCAAACAAGCGGACAACTACGTCAAGGGGATTACGAATCAACTTCGAAAGAAACAAAAAGATACTTACGAGTCGAAAAGAAAATCATCCTCATCGGCAAAACCACCGGATGGCCTCTTTGGTGGCAGGGCGCTGGACGTCTCTAGAGCTGCATTAACAAAAGGAACACGATAAGCATCATTGTCATGTTGACTCGACTCCGCTGTATCGGTTAACTCATCATCAATGATTTTATGTTCGGCGGAAGGAGCATCAGGGTTGAAAAGGTTATTGTCCTCCTCCTTATAAGCCTCACTATCCTCGGCTACTTCTACATGGAATTCTACATTGGCAGTGGAATCACCATCTTCAGGATCCTCCTCAACCTCGGATACAGTTGGGAAGTACTCAATGGTTGAGGGGACCTGTCGAAATAAACAAAGGTTCAATAAGCTGAAGCAAAATATATAGAATACAAGTATTGGCATAAGCATAAGGAAGCTAAGAGATTACCTCAGATGGTTGGTGAGCAAGATCATATGGATCATGAAGAGCCAGGAGGGGAATAGAGTCTTCTTGACTAAAATAAGTCAAGTGCCTGACTTCATCTAACAGTTATTTTTCTGACAATTCCGCAACATTGACTCGAGTCTCTTCTTTGGGACCCGAATACATCCACATCTGGTGAGCTCTAGATATAACTAGTTGGATGCGATGCTTCAAGAATACAGTGACAACCTCAGTACCGATCATTGTTTGACCATCAAACTCCTTTATCTCCAATATTCTTTCATACAACCTGTCGGCTACTATCTTTTCTTCGGCAGTCAGTATGTTCTTCCAGGATTTCTTTGGTGTAGCTTTGAGTACATCAACAAACTTTGTCATGCATGTGTTGCATCCAGTTGTCGATAGATCCATGAGATAAAACCACTTCAACCTCCATCCCTGCATAGATTCTCTCATTTGGAAGTTGAAGTAGTTTAGTGTTGACGCGTAAAGCACACGCCCGTTGGGAACCCCAAGTGGAAGGTGTGATGCGTACAGCAGCAAGTTTCCCTCAGTAAGAAACCAAGGTTTATCGAACCAGTAGGAGATGAAGGCCATGTGAAGGTTGTGGATTTCTCCTACCTTTTCCCCTGCATCATAGGGTCTCTCTGACTCCGTTTCTCTATTTCACGGCGCAACACCAGGGATTTCGGCGCCAACGTGGAACCTGCACAACACAATCAAAATAATTTGCCCCAACTTAACAGTGAGGTTGTCAATCTCACCGGCTTGCTGTAAACAAAGGATTAAACGTATGGTGTGGAAAATGATGTTTGCTTGTGAAGAACAATAGAGAACAGAGATTGCAGTTGATTGTATTTCAGATGTAAAAGAATGGACCGGGGTCCACAGTTCACTAGTGGTGTCTCTCCAATAAGAAATAGCATGTTGGGTGAACAAATTACAGTTGGGCAATTGACAAATAGAGAGGGCATAACAATGCACATACATATCATGATGACTAATATGAGTTTTACTTAGGGCATTACGACAAAGTACAATGACCGCTATCCAACATGCATCTATGCCTAAAAAGTCCACCTTCGGGTTAGCATCCGCACCCCTTCCGAGTATTAAGTTGCAAACAACGAGACAATTGCATTAAGTATGGTGCGTAATGTAATCAACACAAATATACTTAGACAAAGCATTGATGTTTTATCCCTAGTGGCAACAAAGACATCCACAACCTTAGGGGTTGCTTGTCACTCCCCGCGATTCAATGGAGACATGAACCCACTATCGAGCATAAATACCCCCTCTTGGAGTTACAAGTATCAACTTGGCCGAGCCTCTACTAGCAACGGAGAGCATGCAAGAACATAAACAACACATATATGATAGATTGATAATCAACTTGACATAGTATTCCATATTCATCGGATCCCAACAAACACAACATGTAGCATTACAAATAGATGATCTTGATCATGATAGGCAGCTCACAAGATCTAACATGATAGCACAAGAGGAGAAGACAACCATCTAGCTACCGCTATGGACCCATAGTCCAGGGGTGAACTACTCACACATCAATCCGGAGGCGATCATGGTGATGAAGAGTCCTCCGGGAGATGATTCCCCTCTCCGGCAGGGTGCCGGAGGCGATCTCCAGAATCCCCCGAGATGGGATTGGCGGCGGCGTCTCTGGAAGGTTTTCCGTATCGTGGCTCTCGGTACAGGGGTTTTCGCGACGAAGGCTATAAGTAGGCGGAAGGGAAAGGTGGAGGTGGCGCAGGGGCCCCACACCATAGGCCGGCGCGGGCCCCATGCAGGCCGCGCCGCCCTATGGTTACGGGCCCTCGTGGCCCCACTTCGTATGCTCTTCGGTCTTCTGGACGCTCCGTGGAAAAATAAGACCCTGGGCATTGATTTCGTCCAATTCCGAGAATATTTCCTTTGTAGGATTTCTGAAACCAAAAACAGCAGAAAACAGCAACTGGCTCTTCGGCATCTCGTCAATAGGTTAGTGACGGAAAATGCATAATAATGACATAAAGTGTGTATAAAACATGTGAGTATCATCATAAAAGTAGCATGGAACATAAGAAATTATAGATACGTTTGAGACGTATCAAACATCCCCAAGCTTAGTTCCTACTCGCCCTCGAGTAGGTAAACGATAACAAAGATAATTTCCGAAGTGACATGCTATCATAATCTTGATCAATACTATTGTAAGGATATGAGATGAATGCAGTGATTCGAAGGAATGGTAAAGACAATGATTAAACAACTGAATCATATAGCAAAGACTTTTCATGAATAGTACTTTCAAGACAAGCATCAATAAGACTTGCATATGAGTTAACTCATAAAGCAATAGATTCTTAGTAGAAAGCTTTGAAGAAACACAAAGGAAGATATAAGTTTCAGCAGTTGCTTTCAACTTCAACATGTATATCTCATGGATATATATCTCATGGATAATTGTCAACACAAAGTAATATGATGAATGCAAATAAGCAAGTATGTAGGAATCAATGCACACAGTTGACACAAGTGTTTGCTTCTAAGATAGAAAGAAGTAGGTAAACTGACTCAACATAAAGTAAAAGATAGGCCCTTCGCAGAGGGAAGCATGGATTACTATTTTTGTGCTAGAGCTTTTATTTTGAAAACATAGAAACAATTTTGACAACGGTAGTAATAATTCATATGTGTTATGCATAAGATATCCTATTAGTTGCAAGCCTCATGCATAGAGTACCAATAGTGCTCGCACCTTGTCCTAATTAGCTTGGATTTACATGGATTATCATTGCATAACATATGTTTCAACCAAGTGTCACAAAGGGGTACCTCTATGTCGCCTGTACAAAGGTCCAAGGAGATAGATCGCATTTGATTTCTCGTTTTTGATAAATCTCAACTTAGGACATCCATACCGAGACAACATAGACAACAGATAATGGACTCCTCTTTAATGCATAAGCATTCAACAACAGATAATATACTCATAAGAGATTGAGGATTAATGTCCAAACTGAAACTTCCACCATGATTCATGGCTTTAGTTAGCGGCCCAATGTTCTTCTCTAACAATATGCATACTCAAACCATTTGATCATGATAAATCACCCTTACTTCAGACAAGACGAACATGCATAGCAACTCACATGATATTCAACAAAGGTGTAATAGTTGATGGCGTCCCTAGAAACATGGTTACCGCAAGCAACTTATAAGAAATAAGATACATAAGCTACATATTCAATACCACAATAGTTTTTAAGGCTATTTTCCCATGAGCTATATATTGCAAAGACAAGGAATGAAATTTTAAAGGTAGCACACAAGTAATTTACTTTGGAATGGAAGAGAAATACCACATAGAAGGTAGGTATGGTGGACACAAATGGCATAGTTTTTGGCTCAAGGATTTGGATGCACGAGAAGAAATCCCTCTCAATACAAGGCTTGGCTAGCAAGGTTGTTTGAAGCAAACTCAAGTATAAACCGGTACAACAAAACTTACATAAGAATATATTGCAAGCATTATAAGACTCTATACTGTCTCCTTGTTGTTCAAACACCTTAACCAGAAAATATCTAGACTTTAGAGAGACCAATCATGCAAACCAAATTTCAACAAGCTCTATGGTAGTTCTTCATTAATGGGTGCAAAGTACATGATGCAAGAGCTTAAACATGATTTATTTGAGCACAACAATTGCCAAGTATCAAATTATTCAAGACATTATACCAATTACCACATGAAGCATTTTCTGTTTCCAACCAAACAACAATGAACGAAGCAGTTTCAACCTTCGCCATGAACATTAAAAGTATAGCTAAGAACACCAGTGTTCATATGAAACAGCGGAGCGTGTCTCTCTCCCAAACAAAGAATGCTAGGATCCGATTTTATTCAAACACAAACAAAAACAAAAACATACAGACGCTCCAAGTAAAGCACATAAGATGTGACGGAATAAAAATATAGTTTCACTAGAGGTGACCTGATAAGTTGTCGATGAAGAAGGGATGCCTTGGGCATCCCCAAGCTTAGATGCTTGGGTCTTCTTAAAATATGCAGGGATGAACCACGGGGGCATCCCCAAGCTTAGACTTTTCACTCTTCTTGATCATATTGTATCATCCTCCTCTCTTGACCCTTGAAAACTTCCTCCACACCAAACTCAAAACAAACTCATTATAGGGTTAGTGCATAATCAAAAATTCACATATTCAGAGGTGACATAGTCATTCTTAACACTTCTGGACATTGCACAAAGCTACTGAAAGTTGATGGAACAAAGAAATCCATCAAACATAGCAAAACAGGCAATGCGAAATAAAAGGCAGAATCTGTCAAAACAGAACAGTCCGTAAAGACGAATTTTTCTGGGGCACTTAACTTGCTCAGATGAAAAAGCTCAAATTGAATGAAAGTTGCGTACATATCTGAGGATCACGCATGTAAATTGGCAGATTTTTCTGAGTTACCTACAAACGGGGCTTCTCAATTTTGTGACAGTAAGAAATCTGTTTCTGCTATGAGTAATCCAAATATAGTATCAACCCTACTATCAAAGACTTTACTTGGCACAACAATGCAATAAAATAAAGATAAGGAGAGGTTGCTACAGTAGTAGCAACTTCCAAGACTCAAATAAAAAACAAAATTGCAGAAGTAAAATAATGGGTTGTCTCCCATAAGCGCTTTTTCTTTAACGCCTTTCAGCTAGGCGCAGAAAGTGTGAATCAAGTATTATCAAGAGATGAAGCATCAACAGAGGGGTTTGGAGTTTTCTTAACTATGCATTGTATCTTATCTATGTAAGTTTCAGAGGCCCCTTTTTCATTACTCTTAGGCTTGCTATTCTCATCAAACAAATTTTCAGGAACAAGCCAAGCATAGTTATGTTCTAGAGCTTCATGCATTCCTAGGAGCTTACTAGGTATCGGTACTTTAATCTCCCCACCATCATTAACATTATTAGTGTACTTTATTCTATCCATGTCCATCTTTTCAAGTGTTCTTGCAAAATCGATGAAAAGACCAAGCCTCTTATGCTTAATAAAAACTTTTCTAGCTTCTTTAGCTATATCACCAAATTCTCTAAGAAGGACATCTAAAACAAAATTTCTCTTTTCTCCCATTTCCATATCGTAGAGTGTAAGAAACATATGTTGGATTATAGGATTGAGATTAACAAATCTAGTTTCCAACATGTGTATTAAACAGCGAGTAGCACTTTCATAAGTAGGAGCAACTTTTACCAAGGGTGTATCTTCAAAATCTTCATCCATACTAACATGGGTGAAAAATGCTTCTATATTATCTCTTCCAATGATAGACCCTTGTCCTACCGGTATGTCTTTCAGAGTGAACTTAGGAGGAAACATGATGAAATAAACAAAAGGTAAATAAAGTAAATGCAAGTAACTTTTTTTTTGTGTTTTTAATATGGAGAACGCAAACAAGATAGTAAACAAATTAAAGCAAGTAACTAATTTTTTTGTATTTTTGATATAGAGAACAAACAAAGACGTAAATAAAATAAAGTAAAGCAAGACAAAAACAAAGTAAAGATATTGGATGTAGGAGACTCCCCTTGCAGCGTGTCTTGATCTCCCCGGCAACGGCGCTAGAAATTTAGCTTGTTGACGCGTAAAGCACAGGCCCGTTGGGAACCCCAAGTGGAAGGTGTGATGCGTACAGTAGCAAGTTTCCCTCAGTAAGAAACCAAGGTTTATCGAACCAGTAGGAGATGAAGGCCACGTGAAGGTTGTTGGCGGAGGAGTGTAGTGCAGTGCAACACCAAGGATTTCGGCGCCAACGTGGAACCTGCACAACACAATCAAAATACTTTGCCCCAACTTAAGAGTGAGGTTGTCAATCTCACCGGCTTGCTGTAAACAAAGGATTAAACGTATGGTGTGGAAAATGATGTTTGCTTGTGAAGAACAACAGAGAACAGAGATTGCAGTTGATTGTATTTCAGATGTAAAAGAATGGACCGGGGTCCACAGTTCACTAGTGGTGTCTCTCCAATAAGAAATAGCATGTTGGGTGAACAAATTACGGTTGGGCAATTGACAAATAGAGAGGGCATAACAATGCACATACATATCATGATGACTAATATGAGTTTTACTTAGGGCATTACGACAAAGTACATAGACCGCTATCCAGGCATGCATCTATGCCTAAAAAGTCCACCTTCGGGTTAGCATCCGCACCCTTCCGAGTATTAAGTTGCAAACAACGGGCAATTGCATTAAGTATGGTGCGTAATGTAATCAACACAAATATCCTTAGACAAAGCATTGATGTTTTATCCCTAGTGGCAACAAGACATCCACAACCTTAGGGGTTGCTCGTCACTCCCCGCATTCAATGGAGACATGAACCCACTATCGAGCATAAATACCCCCTCTTGGAGTTACAAGTATCAACTTGGCCGAGCCTCTACTAGCAACGGAGAGCATGCAAGAACATAAACAACACATATATGATAGATTGATAATCAACTTGACATAGTATTCCATATTCATCGGATCCCAACAAACACAACATGTAGCATTACAAATAGATGATCTTGATCATGATAGGCAACTCACAAGATCTAACATGATAGCACAAGAGGAGAAGACAACCATCTAGCTACTGCTATGGACCCATAGTCCAGGGGTGAACTACTCACACATCAATCCGGAGGCGATCATGGTGATGAAGAGTCCTCCGGGAGATGATTCCCCTCTCCGGCAGGGTGCCGGAGGCGATCTCCTGAATCCCTCGAGATGGGATTGGCGGCGGCGGCGTCTCTGGAAGGTTTTTCGTATCGTGGCTCTCGGTACAGGGGTTTTCGCGACGAAGGCTATAAGTAGGCGGAAGGGCAGGGTTGGAGGCGGCGCAGGGGTCCTACACCATAGGCCGGCGCGGGCCCCATGCAGGTCGCGCCGCCCTATGGTTACGGGCCCTCGTGGCCCCACTTTGTATGCTCTTCGGTCTTCTGGAAGCTCCGTGGAAAAAGAAGACCCTGGGCGTTGATTTCGTCCAATTCCGAGAATATTTCCTTTGTAGGATTTCTGAAACAAAAAACAGCAGAAAACAGCAACTGGCTCTTCGGCATCTCGTCAATAGGTTAGTGCCGGAAAATGCATAATAATGACATAAAGTGTGTATAAAACATGTGAGTATCATCATAAAAGTAGCATGGAACATAAGAAATTATAGATACGTTTGAGATGTATCATTTACTTCTTTTCAGACAACAAAACCAACTCCGCCAGTGATGAAGGGTCCGTTGCTGCTACTGTAACGTTTGGCGAAGAAAATCTTTTTCCATAAGCCCCAATGAGGATCAATACCAAGGAAAGCCTCACATGTGGTGATGAAGATTGCAAGGTGAAGGATATAATTCGGGGTCAACTACCAAAGTTGAATCCCGTATGAAAGCAGAAGGCACCGAAGAAATTCGTGTGCTAGCAGGGATAATCCACTGTACAAGAACGCAACGAACATTACAGTAAAATCGGTGGGAGGATTGGGACGGGAATCTGAACGTGGTAGAAGGACGACTTCTTCCTTGTCGGAGATCAGGCCGAGGCTCCGCGCTTTCTTCTCATCGCGCTTCATCAGTGTGGATGCGGGCCAGTCTCCTGGAGCATCTCTGGCAATGGCAGCGGAGGTTTCTGGCGCAATTTTCTTCGGTGCAGCCGTGGCGGCCTTGGGGCCAGTGGCGCTCATGGCAGCGCTGGCTGCGGCGGCGGCGCCCTTCTTCTTGACCATCTTGGTGAGTTTCTTTGGGAACTATGGTGGTTTGGGCGCGGCGGCGGTAAGGGCACAACAGTTGCGACTTGCAAGAACGGAGGAAGAAGAAGAGGATGGCAGGAAGAGAGAAGAGTAAAATATGCGCCCCCTTTTATAAAGGGAAAATTTCTTAGGATCCGAACTGGTGGATTCGTACCGTAAATATCGGGCACGGATCTGGCTCACCATGTGTCAAAATAACAAAGCAAGCCATAAGATTATTACCTCCACTACACGCGGAAATCGAGGAGACGCCTCGGATAGAGAGCAATGTTCGGTCATTTCCCAAGCAGACTGCTCATGACAGGGGTGGGCATCAAACCCGCTACTGTAGTTACGACGTCACCGATGATGTCATCTAAGTTATCGACTCCTTATGACAAAATCACTCAAACTAAAATTGGCAATCCGACAGAATATGCTTAACTTGAGACTACGCATGGTTGCGAGCATCTCCCTAGACTCGGGGGCTACTCCCATCGGGAGCACTGGACGTGCACCCGATAAAAACGAAGAGAATCCAAAGAAAATCGGACCCGAAGGTTCCAGCAGATCCAGGATCAAGCCCGGGGACTTGATTCTGTGTAGGGTAACGTTGTTTTGCCATTAGTAGTTAACCAACATCGATTTATCGAATAAGGCTGGGCTCGTTACTTCTATCCCTTCCGTACAACCAAAGTGTATGACTTCACTTGAAGACTTTTTGAAAGATATCAAATGACGAAGGAAGTTCAGAAAGCATCGACAACAAAATCTTCGAGTAGTACAACTTGAGTCTACGCACGGTTGCGAACATTCGTCCCTAGACTCAAGGGCTACTCCCATCGGGAGCGTTGGACGCGCACCCGATATCCGGCAATTTCGACTTCATGGCGAATGAGAAGGTTCAATTTTCCTCGATAGTTAAAGATATTCGGATGAAGGCAATTATAGTCCCTGCCCGAAGCTTTACTTCGGCCAGTCACTCGGGGGCTACTGATGTGGGCATTACCCTTCGGGTACCCGACATTAGTCTACCTCCCTTGGCCCAACTAGGGGCCCACAAAGATTGTCCAATAATCAAGGTGGGCCCGTACGTCGGTTCCAACAAAGGAGACCGACCAGAAGATGGATTCTTGATGAACAAGGCAAGCAGACATCGTTAAAGGAAAGACTAGATTAGATTTCATTGTAACCTAGTCGAGTTCAGACGGGACTCTCGGGACCTGGCCTGCTATATAAAGGCCAGGAGAGGGCTTGCTGAAGGACAGATCAACAGTACGAAGAACCACCACAATTAGAGCACAAACCCTAGAATCCTTGCCTCTCGGCGACTCGACCATGGCAGCCTATCGGCTACCCCATTGTAACCCGATATATTCGATAATCAAGATCAGACAAGCACGAAGTAAGGATTTTACCTCATCGAGGGCCCCGAACCTAGGTAAATCTCTCTCCCCGTTTGTTTGGTATTCGATGTCTCGTGCTAGCCTTCAGGATTCCGTCAACCCTAAGCCCCTCATGGTGGGCATTGCCGAGGAGCACCCTCGACAGTCTTCTCCTTCGATTCTCCAAAGATCAAGAGCTTTGGATGGTTGTAGGAGGAGGAGATCAAGTGAATCTTGTGTTTTCTTGTGGCTCAACAATGGTGGATGAACTTGTGAGAGAGTGAGCAACCAGAGCTTGGAAAGAAGGGGGTATTTATACCCCCCACCTAATCGAGCCGTTGCAGAATGTAGGGCCGAAATTTCTAGTGTGGGTTCGGGCCCAAATTTTTGCCCCCCCTGGAATTTCCGGCCCCTCGACAGAAATGTCTGGCCAAACTTCCGGGGGTGTACTGTGAGCCCAGACCTTAAGTCCTTAGCCGAATTTTGGGCTCGGAAATTCTGAGAATTTTCGGCCTAGCAAATTCGAGTTTTCTTCTTTCTTCTTCCTTTTCAATACATGAGTCTCCCCTTTTAATTCTTCTCAGTTCAAACATACTATAGATCATATCTGCACACTAAGCCACATTATATTATCACACATGTTGTCATCAAACACACAAAACCATAATTATGGAGAGATGTCCTTTCACTACTCACACATGGAAGCAATCAAAAACATCATCATAATCTTGTGGATGGAATAAAGGTAATGGTATGAATTCAAATACAAATCCACAATAGCAATTGATATCACAACTATGGGTTGAATAAGAAAGGGATTGATGATGGTGATGATGAGGGGATGATGCCTTGTCATCCAACGATCCGTGTAGCTGCCCGGATTATGTCTTCTCCCAAGTTCCTCCTCTAGATCTCTCTCAGAGGTGGTGCTTCAGTGTTTGCGGCGACTGTGAATGTTGGATCTCCCTTCCGTCTACGCGAGGTGAAAGTATTTGACAAGGCAAAGCTCATGGCACCGCTTACGGGTGGACGATACAGGCGGGGTCTCCCCATACCAATGCTCGCTAAACATTCTGGAGTTTCTCCTCGCGTCCTCCTTTGGCCCAGGTGGGTGGTTAAGTGTTTAGATGACTTTTATCACGTCAAAATACCATAGAGGGATAGTTTTTATTGATAGTTTCATCATTGCCTTATTATTTTGAGATCTTGCTGAAACAAACATAAAAGATGTGCGCAAGCGCAGTGAAACAACAAAATCCTATTGCTACACATGGATACCTATGTAAAATAAAGGGGTAAAAACACTCACAAAATGCACTCATCAGCATGGTGTTCCACCTGAACCCATGTGGTGGGTCTAGACTTCCTAGGAGAAATCCATCAGTTGGTCGGAGCAACATCCTCGAAAAACATGGTGGGCAACATTTCCACGAAGGCAAATATGTTGTTTGCATATCTTGGGTGGCAATTTAGTGTCGCTAGTGCGGCAAGATTGTCGA
>NC_061514.1:247369300-247393435 GCF_022539505.1 Lolium rigidum | reverse complement strand
TATTGAGTTTTGAACAACAAGGAAGACGGTGTAGAGTCTTATAATGTTTACAATATGTCTTTTATGTGAGTTTTGCTGCACCGGTTCATCCTTGTGTTTGTTTCAAATAACCTTGCTAGCCTAAGCCTTGTATCGAGAGGGAATACTTCTCATGCATCCAAAATCCTTGAGCCAACCACTATGCCATTTGTGTCCACCATACCTACCTACTACATGGTATTTCTCCGCCATTCCAAAGTAAATTGCTTGAGTGCTACCTTTAAAAATTTCCATCATTCACCTTTGCAATATATAGCTCATGGGACAAATAGCTTAAAAACTATTGTGGTATTGAATATGTACTTATGCACTTTATCTCTTATTAAGTTGCTTGTTGTGCGATAACCATGTTTACGGGGACGCCATCAACTATTCTTTGTTGAATATCATGTGAGTTGCTATGCATGTCCGTCTTGTCCGAAGTAAGAGGATCTACCACCTTTATGGTTGGAGCATACATATTGTTAGAGAAGAACATTGGGCCGCTAACTAAAGCCATGATTCATGGTGGAAGTTTCGATTTTGGACATATATCCTCAATCTCATATGAGAATAATAATTGTTGCCACATGCTTATGCATTTAAGAGGAGTCCATTATCACGTTGTCCATGTTGTCCCGGTATGGATGTCTAAGTTGAGAATAATCAAAAGCGAGAAATCCAAAATGCGAGCTTTCTCCTTAGACCTTTGTACAGGCGGCATGGAGGTACCCCATCGTGACACTTGGTTAAAACATGTGTATTGCGATGATCCGGTAGTCCAAGCTAATTAGGACAAGGTGCGGGCACTATTAGTATACTATGCATGAGGCTTGCAACTTGTAAGATATAATTTACATAACTCATATGCTTTATTACTACCGTTGACAAAATTGTTTCATGTTTTCAAAATAAAAGCTCTAGCACAAATATAGCAATCGATGCTTTCCTCTTTGAAGGACCTTTCTTTTTACTTTTATGTTGAGTCAGTTCACCTATCTCTCTCCACCTCAAGAAGCAAACACTTGTGTGAACTGTGCATTGATTCCTACATACTTGCATATTGCACTTGTCATATTACTCTATGTTGACAATTATCCATGAGATACACATGTTATAAGTTGAAAGCAACCGCTGAAACTTAATCTTCCTTTGTGTTGCTTCAATACCTTTACTTTGATTTATTGCTTTATGAGTTAACTCTTATGCAAGACTTATTGATGCTTGTCTTGAAGTACTATTCATGAAAAGTCTTTGCTTTATGATTCACTTGTTTACTCATGTCATTACCATTGTTTTGATCGCTGCATTCATTACATATGTTTACAAATAGTATGATCAAGGTTATGATGGCATGTCACTCCAGAAATTATCTTTGTTATCGTTTACCTGCTCGGGACGAGCAGAACTAAGCTTGGGGATGCTGATACGTCTCCGACGTATCGATAATTTCTTGTGTTCCATGCCACATTATTGATGATATCTACATGTTTTATACACATTATATGTCATATTTATGCATTTTCTGGAACTAACCTATTAACAAGATGTCGAAGTGCCAGTTCTCGTTTTCTGCTGTTTTTGGTTTCAGAAATCCTAGTAACGAAATATTCTCGGAATTGGACGAAATCAACGCCGAGGTTCCTATTTTGCCCGGAAGCATCCAGAACACACGAGAACCGCCAGAGAGGGGGCACAGGCCCACCAGACCATAGGCCGGCGCGGCCTGGGGGTGGCCCGCGCCCCCCTATGGTGTCGCCGCCTCGTTGACCCTCCGACGCCGCCTCTTCGCCTATAAGAAGCCCCTGGACCTAAAACCTCGATACGGAAAAGCCACGGTACGAGAAACCTTCAAGAGCCGCCGCCATCGCGAAGCCAAGATGCGGGGGACGGGAGTCTGCGTTCCGGCACGCCGCCGGGACGGGAAGTGCCCCGGAAGGCTCCTCCATCGACACCACCGTCATCTTCATCAACGCTGCTGTCTCCCATGAGGAGGGAGTAGTTCTCCATCGAGGCTCGGGGCTGTCGCAGGTAGCTATGTGGTTAATCTCTCTCCTATGTACTTCAATACAATAATCTCATGAGCTGCCTTACATGATTGAGATTCATATGATGATGCTTGTAATCTAGATGTCATTATGCTAGTCAAGTGGGTTTTACTTATGTGATCTCCGGAGACTCCTTGTCCCATGTGTGTAAAGGTGACGGTGTGTGCACCGTGTGGGTCTCTTAGGCTATATTTCACAGAATACTTATTCACTGTTATGAATGGCATAGTGAAGTGCTTATTTATATCTCTTTATGATTGCAATGTGTTTTGTATCAGAATTTATCTATGTGCTACTCTAGTGATGTTATTAAAGTAGTTTTATTCCTCCTGCACGGTGTAATGGTGACAGTGTGTGCATCTGTGTTAGTACTTGGTGTAGGCTATGATTGTGATCTCTTGTAGATTATGAAGTTAACTATTGCTATGATGGTATTGATGTGATCTATTCCTCCTACATAGTGTGAAGGTGACAGTGTGCATGCTGTGTTAGTACTTGGTTTAGTCGTGTTGATCTTTCATGCACTCTAAGGCTATTTAAATATGAACATTGAATTGTGGAGCTTGTTAACTACGGCATTGAGGGTTCGTGTAATCCTACGCAATGGTGTTCATCATCCAACAAAAGAGTGTAGAGTATGCATTTATCTATTCTGTTATGTGATCAAAGTTGAGAGTGTCCACTAGTGAAAGTCTAATCCCTAGGTCTTGTTCCTAAATACGCTATCGCTTGTTTCTTGTTTCTTGCGTTACTACTGCTGCGTTACTACTGCTCATACTTATTTATACCACATGTATTTCACTATCTCTTCGCCGAACTAGTGCACCTATTAGGTGTGTTGGGGACACAAGAGACTTCTTGCTTTGTTGTTGCAGGGTTGCATGAGAGGGATATCTTTCACCTCTTCCTCCCTGAGTTCGATAAACCTTGGGTGATCCACTTAAGGGAAACTTGCTGCTGTTCTACAAACCTCTGCTCTTGGAGGCCCAACACTGTCTACAAGAATAGAAGCACCCGTAGACATCAATGACAACTTCCTGATCTAGTCGAAGCTAACAAGCCAACAGTCGGTGGAGTCGCCCCAAGCTTATCAACTCATACCTAGTCTCCTTAAAAATTCTCCGTCGATTTGTAATTGATACTTTGTTTCGAACAATGGATTTTCTAAAGCCTTATTTTGTAATGAATTTGAGCTGGCAATGTTGCCAGGTTTTCCTTTCTAACTGTGATGTCTTTTAGCTTTGATAGCATGCTCCCAATGGGAGTGATTGAAGTTATTGATTCCACGCATATTTATGATGCACACTCGATGGTGTACTTGCTGGTAGCTCCCGTGACTCTTTTTGTGGAAGATGCTTCGGCTGCTGGGTCTGAAGCCAGTCTTCTTCAATAGATGAGGACTCTAATTTCTCGGATGGAGAAAGATCTGCTAGGTATTCATGCCATGGCAGCTGTAATAAAGAAGAAAGGCGAACTGGCTATGGAAGTAGAGGGGTACGCGCTGAGTGAAGTGTAGAAGGCCACAAAAAGCCTGAACTGTGAGTACTCGATAATCCTTCGGATTCTTCACTTTTGATAGTATACCTCCTTGCGTGAATTTTGCTTTATCTTTTTTTATCAGTTATTGCTCTAAACTTGTCCAAGGAGAACAAGCGAGTCCGTGAACGAGTTGATGGTTTGAAAAATCTGTCACAGTTCAATGAGGTTTTCGGGACGAACAAATCAAAGGTTGCTACTATTGCAAAGTTTCAAGATCGGGTGCAACAAGTGCACCGATTTTTTGATGAATGTCATACAGGTCTAAGGATGATATGGAGAGCCATGTTCCCTCTCAATCCAATTCCTCCAACGTTTTTGGCTTTGATGTCAAACTTCAGAAATGCCGAAAGGATCTGTGCTTTGGTTCGCAGCCAACTTCTTGCTGGAGCAGAAACAAATTTTGCTTTTGTGCTATCTTAGCATACTATATTGGACTTGGAAGCAATTTCTAAGGCCGATGCTAATGTCAGCCCGTACTTCCCTGCAGTCAGAGACCCTGCATCTATTTTAGTTGCCATATTGGAATTTAGTCCCGAAGCAAACTATGCAGTCGAAGCTCCTCATGAATAATTTGATGCTTTTGATCCTTTTGTTGTAAATCAGACAATTGATGTAAATTATTTTGCTGATGATACCCTAATATTCGGGTGCCTTTCGTATAAGTTTATTCGCGTGTACGATGTAACTTATCTGCCCAATCTTGAATTTTTCTTCGTATGTGCATCAATGCTCATGAGTTGAGCTGATCGATGATTTTTTCCTTTGCATCAATATCAAAGCCGCATAGAGACTAACAAATCTTCGGAGAGGATGATTTTGTCACTTTTGACAAAGTATCGTTGCTTCGCATGATTGTCTTCAAATGTCGGTGGCAATTTTTGGAATATTAATTGACTGAGTTGCAGGTTTTGGCGCGCTAGTATCTTTGGCATCGGTATTGTGATGCTTTGTAATTTGTATAGTATCGGCAGCAAAATTTTTGAGTGATCATCTCATGTTGCAGGCCCAAGGGATCCGTACTAATCGCAACTTTGCTAAAACCGAAAGCGTATTTTTGAGTTTTTTCGGCTGCAGCCCCCGAGTAAATCGAGGGAACTATGCGCACTATCGACTCCGTAACTCTTGGTACTCTATGTTTGATGTACCAGCGTGGGTCCTTCTTAGTTTGTATCGTTTTCAGTATTTGCAACGCTCGCATGTTCCCTGAGGCTTTGACGAAAACAATGTGTATTTAATCGTATTTTTTCAAGGGTCCTTTGATTATCATCACATTGCAGCACTCGCATGTTCCCACTGGCTTAGATGAAATCATTGGATAAGAGACAACATAGGCAACTCCCAATCTTTTTTATCGGGTTCGCTTACTGTATTGACAATATTTTCCGGAGTCACGATGCGTGGTGCTATGGGAAAATCTTGAGAATTTGCCGGGGGTCCCGAATCAATAGAATGCTTGCATAGAAGAAACTTTGAACTTTATTAATAAGTTTGCAACAATAATACAAGATAAATTGTTATGGCTTAGAAAGCCTTATTGGAAATAAAACTGCTATGAAAAGTAAAGATATATGCCACCACTCGTCTTCTTAAGTAAGAGGAGGGTCTTCTTTGGCTTGACCGACGTCTGCTGAGGTGCCGATAGCTTCCACGGCGGTGCCGACAGCTTATGCCGACATATTGGTAATTGTTGCCGAAGTATTAATGCCTTCTGTCTAGATACTGACAGCTTCTACTGAAGTTTTAACGGTTGGAATTGTTATGGCAAGATCATCGGGCTGCTTCTTTGAATTCTTGTTGTTGTCTACCTCCTTGGGTTGAGATTCTCTGTCGTCAAGTGCTGGTTTCTTAGCACCAACGTCCAGGTGAAAGTGCTTGGAACCCCCATGTGTGGTTTTGGTAATTAATGAAAATCCATATGGACTAATGTTTGCATTGAGTTATATCTGTAGGAGTTGTCCATAGGCAATGCTTGAACCATATGTTGGCTCAAGGTTGCAATAAGAAGAAATTGATAAAGAATATCAAGTGCCAAGTATGTCTTGAAGATGAAGTGAGCCCTCAAAGTTAACTTCAAGACATCAACATGATGAAGAATGAAGAAATGAAGTGCAAGTTCAAGATGAGCCAACTCGAATAAATCATATTCTTGAAGGTTGCCATTCATATGGTGATAATGGATATGTGAAGATGCGCCGAAGAAGAAGCTCTCGCATGGGTGGATTATGGGGGAGCAATCCACAAGACTTCATCAAGCAAGCATAATCAAGAAAGGCGTTTCATCTTGTTGCGGTCAACATTGTCATCATCGAGCTCAAGTGGAATGCGAAAGGTTAAGTTTTGTCCTTGATAGGTTTTATTTCTTACCGGTCTCGTGGTTTGGTTGGGAGACTAGTTTATAGGTTAGGTGTTGTACTATCAAGTGGGCTCTCGAGTGAGTAACTCGATCGTATTGTTCGGAGAGAGCTCAAACCATTGCATCCTTGCATCATCTTTCTTCGTTGTTATTTGGATCTTTCATGTGGTGATTTATAGCTTGTGTTTATTTCCATAGCAAGCTCTAGTTCATTGAAAGCGGATTCCGCATGAATCACTTGTTGTGTTTTCGATATTGGAGTTTTATCAGTTTCTCGTATTGAGAGGTTTCACTCTAAAATCCATAGAAAAATCTACCCCAGGTTTTCTTAAATTTTTCTCTATTTTTTGGTAGCTCTTGTCGTCCTCTTCACAACAGAATTGGTTTCACCTAAATCCGAGTTTCCTAACTCAAGTTGTTGCATCTTCCATATTGGAGGGTTTATCGGTTTGTCTTTTATAGATAGGTAAAACATTTATTCATTTGTTTCCATCCTCCCTTGCTGGACTATGATGTTTCTATGCATATTGTTGTAGAGCTCGTTGTTTTGATTTCAACGAGCCCAAGATCATCGACATTGAAGTCCGGATGCAAAAGTTCTTAAGGTTTTCGTATCGGGTGTTCGGGTGAGGCCGACACTGCCGCCGGGAGCACTCCGGCACTGCCGGCTAGTCGCGATTTTGGCCCCAACGGGCGGAAATCTGATACCCCTTTTAAGGCCTTCTTCCTCCTCTCTCTCCCTACATCTTTTTTTTCGTTCACTTGATCTCCACCATTGCTAACATTTGAGAGCTTCCTCTCCCTCTAATCCCTCCATGATTCTTGCTCATATTTGAGGAAAAGGGAGAGGAGATCTAGATCTACATCTTGACCAATCAATTCCCTCTCTTTGTGAGGGGAATCCATTAGATCTAGATCTTGGAGAAATTTGGTGTTACTCCTCTTATTTGTTCTTCTTCTCTTATTTCCCCAATAGCTTTTGTAGCTTTGTTGGAATTTGAGAGAGAGGGACTTGAGCATCTTTGTGGTGTTCTTGCAATTGCATTTGGTGCATCAGTTTGAGTTCTCCATGGTGATTCGTGGAAGTGAAATCAACAAAGTTGTTACTCTTGGGTTCTTGGAACCCTAGACGGTTTTGAGGCCTTTGTGGTGATTTCTTGGGAGCCTCAATGTGGTGATACAGCATACCACTGCATGGTGTAGTACGCACATTGTTGACATAACACAAGTGAAACACTGTTCCACTCATATTACATCCCTCAGAGTGGTACAACAGAAACATATGCGAGTCCAAGGTATGTATATAGAAGGATACACAAACTGTTTACAGAAGATCAACACAGCCTCCTACTTTACAGTGAGGTAAAACTTCAAATAAAGGTCCAGAAGAACGACTCGTAGTCTAACTTATTGCTAACCCTAGCTCTAGAGATACTAGGCTTGCTATAGAATTCTAGCTACTTAGGTGCTAGGATTGGGGAAAAGTTCCCTTCTATTACTAGTCTAAGTTTTCACTCTAACTAATGCAGAAGTTGACTCCATTGACTTCATTGATTGAGTTCTCCATCTGGTTGCAGTTTACTCCTTTGTCTTCGAGTTCCACGGCAGTTTCTCCTTCGGTGCCTTGATCTAAGAAGGGGGTTCAAATGGGAGGGAATGAGTACGAGCGTACTCAGCAAGTTCATATTAGGAAATAGGTGTATCATGCACTAGCTACAACCATAGACCAGAAAGTCATAGGCGAATGCAAGTTTTCGTAAACATTTCTTCAAAAGGTTTATTGTATTCTGAAAACTATGCTCATCAGTCTTCATAGGTTGAACAGAACTTCGTGGAGTTCCTTTCCTGCCGCGTTCGTAGTTCCCTTCCCGGAATAGGGAGCGACAACCACAATTTGATACCCTCTGCAGAGGTGCGTTACTTTTACAATAAGAAAACTTATCCTTGATACCAACCGAGTGTACTTTCCCGTCCACACTTCCTTGGTGTGAGGCCAGGTGTAAGATCCAAGCCAATCACTGCCTTCTCTGCGACCATGCATACCCACCCTTTTGTCCATCCGTACATCCCCGGTAGACTTCTCCCGATCATACGGCTTTACCCCCGATGTACTATGGATAATCCCTCATAGACGGTAGAGCCTCTCATCCACACAGATGGGGATTTTAAAGGATTTCCCAACCTACTGCAGTGTTATCCCAACACCCAGCCAGACTCTATCAAGTCCGTTGATGTGCAGGAGGGAAAAGATACAGCTGACTTCCCTAGAGACATTATAGATCGTATGGTTAACGTGATATGTATGGCGCTATAATCACTGGATGGCATTGGTGATTAGTCCTAGATGTAGAACCCTTGCAATGGAACCTCCACCATATCAACACATACCATGGTTCCATTGCCCACCACATAGTCATATTCATAATTGTAAAATAATATTTTGCTTTTCAATGCAGGAGTGATAAGTATAGTACTTTGCATATAGTTTGATAAAAATAATCAAATGACATGAGCAAGCGATGAACTTGCCTTTCTTGACTGCAAGATTATGCAGGCAAAAGCTTCGATACATGATAACTCCAAATTCTGAAATACCATCATCGTCCGTTAATGAAAATGTTTAAAGAACTGGCAAATATGCTATGATGCATAGTATGAGATGCAATCTACCCGAACGTAACCTAATCCCGATGATTTAGGATTGGTGAGTGTGAAGGTTTCTTTAAGGTGTGTTGCACTTTTAGAATGGTTCTCAAACAAGGTTCTTATTAGGGTTTGGTTATATGAATAGCATAAGCAAGTGATATAATGCATCATAACAAGAATATACACAAAGGAATGGTGGCTGTATAACAAGTCAAGAGTAGTTGTCAGTTTTAAGTTCTACAGTGCATGGTTGGTGATTACTTATATTATACTTCAAAAGAATAACTTTTGAAGAATAGGTTAATTAAGAAATAATAAGTATTTCACATAAGAACGATGGGCTTCTATGGTTTGGTTGACATTTGCACTTCAAAAGAATAACTTTTGAAGAACATGATTGATAAAGAATAAAAATTACTACAAGTAGGAGCTAAGTGCTTCTAGGGTTTACTATTGGATTCATTTAGTTCATTATTAGGGACTAGTTGGGTTCTTAAGTAGGATGGTTCTATATGCAGCAAGTCTTGGCAGGTTTATTGCTATGGTTGATTATGGGTATCATATCAAAGGATGATTATCAAGGTGGTGCTATGAGTTAGGGTTTACTATAACCATTAGGGTTTGCTATATCTTCCTATTTGTTTCTGTTATCACCAGAATTTGACCGAGTCAGAGGTGGGCCGCGATCAAGATGGACTTGAAGAATATACATGGAAGAAATACGTGAATCGGCCTTTTATACCAAGTTGGGCTTAATTGCCCGTGTATCTGTAACATATTAGATCGCATCTTAGTTTTAGAAGTTAGAGTTTTACTCGTGCACGGTTTGGTGCACGCCCACATTAGAAAGTCCCCTGGACTATAAATATGTATCTAGGGTTTATGGAATAAACAACAACCAACGTTCAACACAAACAAATCTCGGCGCATCGCCAACTCCTTCGTCTCGAGGGTTTCTCCGGTAAGCACCATGCTGCCTAGATCGCATCTTGCGATCTAGGCAAGACAAGCCTGCCCACGTTGTTCATGCGTTGCTCGTCGCGAAGCCTTTTTGATGGCGAGCAACGTAGTTATCTTAGATGTGTTAGGGTTAGCATTGTTCTTCGAATTACATGCTTTCGTTATGCAACCCTTGCACATCTAGCCGCCCTTACACCTATCTTAGGTGTAGGGGCGGCACCCCGCTTGATCATAGTTTAGTAGATCTGATCCGTTACGATTGCTCCTTGTTTCATCAAGGATTAGTTTAACATCCGCAATAGTTAGGCCTTACAAAGGGTTGGAGGATCCAGCGGCGTGTAGGGTGGCGTTTGCTAGCCCTAGAAAGGATGTTCCGGGGATCAACCTCGTGTTGGTTTTTAGGCCCTGTCTAGGATCGGCTTACGGTCACCGTGCGCGAGCGCGAGGCCCAATCGTGAGTAGGATGATCCGATTATGCGGTGAAAACCCTAAATCGTCGTAGATCTCATTAGCTTTATCTTGATCAAGCGGGACCACCATATATTCGGACACCTCGTCCGAATCATGGGTGGATCGGCTCTTTGAGCCGATTCACGAGATAACCCGAGAGCCGATCGAGGCTCGTATTTAATGTTTACGTGTATGCCATGCAGGAAACTAAGCGAGGCATCATCCACACCTTCCCGACCGGGTATAGGTCAGGTGGCACGCCCTTGCGATTAGCATCGGCGCGTGCGACCGAGGAGGCTTTGCGGGCCGTCGCTGCGAGGGACCGGGGCCAGCCGCAGCCCTAGTTGTTCCCGGCTCTACCGTGTTGACCGTCTCTGCCCGCCGGGGGGTTTCGACGTCAACACATTCGCGCACGCCCGGTGGGACAACCTTCGACATCCACCACATCGCCGTCTGCATCCGAGATGGCGGAAGGCACTCCGGTCAAGTACGAGGATCTGCCTGATGAGCTCAAGAAGAAACATGACGAGATCAAGGCAACCCTCGAGGCCGAACTCATCGGCTCCTCTGAGAAGATCCGTCCGCACGGTGTCAAGCTCGATAGAAACTCACGTCCGTTGTTTGGCGTCAGCATGGTGGATCTCAGCCACTCCATATGCCAACCAGAGTGCTCCTTTGGTGTCAACATGGCAGGGCTTGCAAGCCGCCATGGCAAAGATGAAGCAGAAAGCAGCCACTCCCGTGGCAAGGATAAAGAGGAGGCCGATCCACGCGACCGGCCCCAAGATGATGACAGACGGTACCTGACAGAGGAGAAAGTGAGAAGCGTGCGGTATCAACATCCACTCTCCGAGCATCTCCTCAACAAATATGAGCAGCAGTACGACCGACGTCGGCGCTACGACGTAAACGATGAGAGAAATTGTCGGTCCGATGCAGAGGTCAGGAGGTACCGTCAACATGATAGAAGCAACGACGGGTACAATCGTCGCGCTGAAGGAAGGTCAAGGGGCAGGATGACATGGATAGGCACTGGGACTGTCCGTTCTTCAAACATTGCTGGGACTCGGGAATGAGCCGATTGCCAACAATCGAGAACCGCCAGAATGCAAGAAAAGGAAGAAGGATGCCGCTAACGTGTCCGTGTTCAAGCGTCTAGGGCCTCTCCCGCCTCGGAACAAGCATGCTGAGTCCGCTCGGGTGGAAGATCTCGGGGAACTAGAGGACGATGATGAAGAAGATAAATATCATCGGCCCAGGTGGTGCCCTGATGGGCTCAGCCGTTCCCAAAAGCGAAGGGTTCAGCATCTGCGTGGCTTGGAAGAAGCCGAAAGATTGTACCTGCACACACTGAGGAAGGCACGGCCTGATTTGGCCGCCAAAATTCAGCAAACCCTGGGCGAAGAAGGTCGGCCACAAAGAAAAGAGTGGCGCCCCAAGCAGAGGAAAGCCGATGATGACACATCGGCTGGCACAAACATGGTCTTCATGCTTCCAACGGAGTTTAGCGCTCCAAGATTATATGAAGCACCTGTGGCGCAATTAGACTGCGGCCCACGGCCGGTCATCTTTGAGAAGCCAAAAGAAAGAAGTTACGGGCATCCGAAGGCCCCTGTACTTGCGAGGCTACATCAATGGGCAGCCTGTCAACAAGATGTTGGTGGACACCGGAGCGGCGAGTTAACATTATGCCATACTCCATGCTACGTCGGTTGGGGCGCTCCAGCTCGGATTTGATCAAGACCAACGTAACAACGAGCGATTTCAACGGCCAAGCATCCGACGCACAAGGTGTTCCGAATGTGGATCCGACCGTAGGAAGAAAAACTGTCCCTACGACGTTCTTTATCGTCGACGAGCAAGAGTACCTACGCTGTCCTACTAGGGAGAGATTGGATCCACGCCAAGCTGTTGCATTCCATCCACGATGCACCAATGCCTAATACGAGTGGGATGGAGATGAAGTAGAAGTCGTCCATGCGGATGATTCAGTCGAGGTTTCAACAGCACGGCATGGACATTTGGGAGACATCAGGCCAAGAGCCGCTCTCAGGCATCAATTTGGACGACTGCGAGCGCATCGACGTGACAAAGAACGGGGTCAGGCTAGTTTTATCCACCGGCCTGACCGTGTAACAAAACAAATGTCGATGGGCAAACGTGGCAAGGCTGATCCTTGTGATCGGCCCCAAAAAATTTATGAAGGGGCATTACAAAACCTTCACCGAGCAAACAACGTGGAGGCCGATTCCAGCAATCGGCCGAAATTATCCTCACCATCCATTCTGCCTGGGTTCAGCATGCGATCCAACAGAGCCGATACCATCAATTCTCTTGACAGAATCGGCTCGGGGGGGCACCCAGGTGGATAAAACACCAGGATATGCAGTGGAAGCGTCTCATCTTTTGGTGATGGATATTGAAATATGAGATGGATATTGAAATATGAGTGCCGATACAGAAATCGGCCAAAAAAATTCGAAATTTTTTAAGCACAGCCGATGTGCAGACATCGACTTAAGGATCAATGGAGTAGGAAGTGGATCGTAACCAGGACTACAGGGTTGGGATGAACCTAACGAAGGGAGCATATCTCTTCTAAGACCAGGAGAACAGCCGATGACGAGGCAATCGGCTGTAACGTTTTGACCGAGGTGGTGACTTGGTAACTACCACTTCCAGGGGGTTACGTCCAGAGTTTGGAGGGCGTCAGAAATGCAAGGGCATCCTCGCCGGAAGTTGCTTCAGCCTGCCAAGGATGATGAGCCGATCCGGTCTGAAGAAGCTCGGGGGGCAGCTCACACTGAAGGTTCTCTGCTCTCAGGAGCCGATTGTGTTGGAATCAGCTGGCTCTGCATTGCAACTTGGATAAGGCTCGGGGGGGGCAGCTCACCTTGAAAGTTCTCCGCTCTGGGGAGCCGATTTTGTTGGAATCGGCTAACTCTGCATCTCTGCATCACAACTTGTCTGAAGAATGGTGCTGATGTTGCAAAATTATCAGTTTCAGTATGCAAGACGATTCAGCGGCAAGCCCAGGGCTCTGTTGAGGACACCTACTCAACACCAGATTACCAGCCTGCTGGATCGACTGTATCGGCTGTCGACGGGTGAAAGGTCATCAATTGGTTGGCCCCGCACGGTAGCGCTCTCAGACATGGTTGAGCCCAGGCCTGTTTGCCTGAATTTCGGGTCCTCATCACTGTGTCCACCCCGGCTGAGGCTCGGGGGGCAGCTTGCCACGAAAGGTCCTTCATTATAAGGAGCCGATTTTGCTGAGATCGGTCGGCTCTGCATTTCAATTTGTCGTGAAAGATGGTTGCTGTTGGAAGACAGAGCAGGATTATAAACGTCACTGCAGATTATCACAAGGGAATGTGTGGACAAGTGATGCCTGTTCTGCAGAAGTGGCAGCTTCAACGTCTGAGTTGATCCAGCAACAGTCCTGGGGCTCTCCTGAAAGCAAAGAGGATCTGAAAAGAAGGATACGGCAGAAGAATGTCTGAAATCTGAAGTTAATAAGGAGACTGGACATTATTTCAGGAGTTTTGCCGCTAAGTTTAACATGCCATCCTGTGGGATCTACATTTACAAGACCTAAGGTTGGCACGATTATGGCTTGGCCTTGTTCGACCGGGAGTTTGGGTCCGGATGGATCTGTCTCGAAATTTATCGTGAGAAACCGATGCGCTGCCATCGGCTCACTGGGCATTGACCAAATTGACAATCGGCAGAATCAGTACGAAGGGCGATCGGCTAAATTATCATAAAGGAAATCGGCAAAATCAAATTGGGGAATTTCTTCATTGATAAACCAGATTTCTTACATAGAAGAGCTGATTGCTCTCAAAAGGGAGTACTAAGGGGATACATTGCCCCGTCGCGCTACCGCTGATCCTCTCGCTAAGGATCCTATCTACGGGCCGTCGCTGCCCTCGTCATCGCCCTCGCCGGCTGCTGTCGGCGCTGCTCCCGGCGGGCTCATCGTCGGCTGGCGAAGCGGCCACCGGGGGGACCTTCGTTGTCCTCATCCTCCTCGTCGTCGTCATCGTCGCTATC
The DNA here is from genome assembly GCF_022539505.1 of Lolium rigidum. Taxonomy (NCBI): domain Eukaryota; kingdom Viridiplantae; phylum Streptophyta; class Magnoliopsida; order Poales; family Poaceae; genus Lolium; species Lolium rigidum. The sequence continues at coordinate 247,379,365 of NC_061514.1, read as the reverse complement.
GAAATCACTGAGATTCCCTGGCCAGGGGCAGTGGCGTTTGGCCGGCGGCTCGTCGGAGGGGTTGTCGTCATCATCCTCCTCCTCCTCTTCTTCCTCCTTCACCTCCTCGGAGGAGGTGAAGTCATCCCAGGAGAAGCGATCGTCATCGCTCTCCTCCTCCGTTTCCTTGTCGGCAAGGAAGCGGAGGTCGCTCTCCCCGTCTGTCGAGGACTTGTCGTCCTCGGACCAGATGGAGAAGTCATGGTCTGGCTCCTCCCCCGCCTCTATGGCACGGCGGGTGTTGGCCGCATGGATCTCTTGTGGGTTCGGTTCTGGCGTCGGCTCGTGGGAGGAAGAGGACTCGAGGGAAAGTCCCGATGAGGCGGAGGAGGAAGAAGACATGGTGCGCAGAAGGGTTTTTCGGAGTGCTAATGCGGGAAGGATGAGGAGAAGAACTGTTCGGTACGGTTAGATAAAAGAGGTGGGGATTTAATGTTCGAACGGTGGTGCCAAAAAACTGTCAAATCGTGCAGAGAAGTTGAGAAAGCGAGACATTATGATGACAGATACTGCGACGGTTCTGCTACGACATGACCCGACGAAAGAAAGGCATAATGATTTTGGAAATGTCATTTCCAAAACCAGGGGGGCATGTGTTATCACCAGAATTTGACCGAGTCAGAGGTGGGCCGCGATCAAGATGGACTTGAAGAATATACATGGAAGAAATACGTGAATCGGCCTTTTATACCAAGTTGGGCTTAATTGCCCGTGTATCTGTAACATATTAGATCGCATCTTAGTTTTAGAAGTTAGAGTTTTACTCGTGCACGGTTTAGTGCACGCCCACATTAGAAAGTCCCCTGGACTATAAATATGTATCTAGGGTTTATGGAATAAACAACAACCAACGTTCAACACAAACAAATCTCGGCGCATCGCCAACTCCTTCGTCTCGAGGGTTTCTCCGGTAAGCACCATGCTGCCTAGATCGCATCTTGCGATCTAGGCAGCACAAGCCTGCCCACGTTGTTCATGCGTTGCTCGTCATCGAAGCCTTTTTGATGGCGAGCAACGTAGTTATCTTAGATGTGTTAGGGTTAGCATTGTTCTTCGAATTACATGCTTTCGTTATGCAACCCTTGCACATCTAGCCGCCCTTACACCTATCTTAGGTGTAGGGGCGACACCCGCTTGATCATAGTTTAGTAGATCTGATCCGTTACGATTGCTCCTTGTTTCATCAAGGATTAGTTTAACATCCGCAATAGTTAGGCCTTACAAAGGGTTGGAGGATCCAGCGGCGTGTAGGGTGGCGTTTGCTAGCCCTAGAAAGGATGTTCCGGGGATCAACCTCGTGTTGGTTTTTAGGCCTCGTCTAGGATCGGCTTACGGTCACCGTGCGCGAGCGCGAGGCCCAATCGTGAGTAGGATGATCCGATTATGCGGTGAAAACCCTAAATCGTCGTAGATCTCATTAGCTTTATCTTGATCAAGCAGGACCACCATATATTCGGACACCTCGTCCGAATCAGCCGATCGAGGCTCGTATTTAATGTTTACGTGTATGCCATGCAGGAAACTAAGCGAGGCATCATCCACACCTTCCTGACCAGGTATAGGTCAGGTGGCACGCCCTTGCGATTAGCATCGGCGCGTGCGACCAGGAGGCTTTGCGGGCCGTCGCTCTGAGGGACTGGGGCCAGCCGCAGCCCTAGTTGTTCCCGGCTCTACCGTGTTGACCGTCTCTGCCCGCCAGGGGGTTTCTGACGTCAACAGTTTCACCAAGTAATCAATAATGTGTTTCTAAGCTAGATGGTTTATTATTTCTTAAGTAGGGTTTAGTTGAATAGGAACATGTGATGTGAATTGCTATTGAAGGTTGGTATTATGGTTGATCACTATGGCTCTACTAGGTAATGATGGTTAAGGTTGATTTCAATGGTATGATACTAAGAATGATGGTTAATGATGCTAACATGAGGTAACAAGCTAGGGTTTACACGTAGATGGCACTAATTGGTTATCTAAGGTTCATTAAAAAATAAGACATGAAATAATGACTTCATGTGAATTGTCCTAGTTTTATTTTAGTAGATCATGAGCATGTATTCATTGGTTGCTTATTAAGGTTCTATAAGTAAAGTGAAACTCATATGATCATATGGGATAAACAACTAGGGTTTTAGAGTTGAATCTAATGTGGGATAAACAACTTCACTAATTATTGAATTCAAATTGTATTTTAAAATAAATGAAAAGACATATTGAATAAAGGTAAAAAATAAGTGGATTTTTATTTTGACACACATTTTTATTTTATATTTTTATTGAGTAGGGTTTCTTTTTGTGATCATTTTGTATATTATTTATATTTTTCTGAGCTAAAATGAATTTTATTTATTTCTGCAAAGTTTCAGTTATTTACTGGTTTTTAAATTAAAACTAAAAACTAAATGTACCGGTATGGAGCTAGCCTTAGCCACAGACAGGTGGGACCTGTGTCCACCTCAACGGACACGCAGTGAAGACTGGTCAAGGGTCATAGGGGGTCCTACGGCCACGTCGACCTCGCCGGTCAATGACCGCTGCCGGTCAGCGACGACGGCGCCGCCGTTTTACGGCCTCCCGGGACGGACTACTAACGGTTTTCGAATCTCCTCGACATGCTGAGGCTGGTGGTGGTGATGGCTTTGCGAGGGGATCACCGGAGCTAGCTCCGGCGAGCACTACCGCGGTGGCGAACTCCGACGAAATGGCCATACCGAGCTACAGATGACTATTGGATGTGATAAGATGCTCGCGAGAAGCGTAAGCTCACCCTGAGGTGTTCCAGAGACTCGACGAGGACGATTGGCGATGGAGATAGCGATGTGGTTGTAGTTTCCGATGATCACCGGCGAAAGGGAACTCAGCGATTGTGTTGATTGGGGATGCCCCGGCATGATTTCTTCTCCTTTGATGATCTGCGAGACCAGGCGCACCTGCAGAGCCACTCCATGGTCACTGGGACGCTCTCAATCGACGGCTAGCCGAAGAACTTATTCGACAGCAACGCTGGTGTGTGGAGAACATAGAGAGATATTGAGAGTCTGGGAGAGATGATGGAGGGGTCACAATCTAGCTAGGGTTCGGGCGCATCTCCTTGTGCTTTTATAGCCCGATTTGAGCTCGGAAACAACGTCGACTCGCCGGAGAAGGCACAAATGCGGCGGTGATGGTGTTAAGTGATGTGGGAATGAATCTTGGCGCGAATAGGATCAGACAGACGCGGAGAAGATTTGGCGAGGCTCTGAATTCGCATGTAGCTTCCGGGCGTCCTTATCCATGGCGAGAAACGTGGCCTGAGCTCGCCGTCCCCGTGTCGTCTGCGGGGAAGAAAAAGATGGCTTCTCTCTCCGCACGATTTTTAAAGCAAACGAAACGATATCTGGACTTGGGCTGGGCTGCGCCTGGTCGATGATGAGCCGACAACATGGGCTGCTGCGCTAGGCTGCACGATCCACCAGGGTAAGTCCTCCTCTCTTCTCTTTTCCTTTTCATTTTCTGTTTTTCTATTTTCTGTTTTGGATTTTGTGATTTGAATTGAAATTGAATTCATTTTGGTTTTGCAGGTTCTAAATTATTTGAATATCAATCCAATTTGATAATCATGCTCACTGCCTATTTTTTTGTTTAAACAATTATTTAATAGGTGATTAACTTGGTGTTCTTGTGAGGTGTATTTTAAATTCAAAATAGATATGGTTTAAGTGTTTATCTCTGATAACCCACAAGTATAGGGGATCGCAACAGTCTTCGAGGGAAGTAAAACCCAAATTTATTGATTCGACATAAGGGGAGACAAATAATAATTGTAGGCCTTAACAACTGAGTTGTCAATTCAGCTGCACCTGGAAAAGCGCTAGTAACAGGGGTGATGTGAAAGCAGCAGTAATATGAGAGCAATAGTAACAGTAACACAGCAGCAGTAGCAGTAACATAGAGGCAATGGCACCAGAAAATAGTTGATACTAATTCTAATGGCATATAGGACTGAGTGAGTATTTGATGATGAAAGATGGACCGGGGTTCCCAGCTATCTACACTAGTGGTAACTCTCCAATAACAAGTGTTGGGTGAACAAATTACATTTGGGCAATTGATAGGATTGAAATAGCATTAAGACAAAACATCAAACTTATTAATCATGTAGGCATGTTTTCCATATATAGTCATACGTGCTCGCAATGAGAAACTTGCATAACATCTTTTGTCCTACCAGCCGGTGGCAGCCGGGCCTCAAGGGAATCTCTCGGTAATTATGGTACTCCTTTTAATAGAGCACCGGAGCAAAGCATTAACACTTGGTGAAAACATGTGATCCTCATATCTAAGCCATCCCCTCCAGTTATCCCGATTCTTCGTCACTCCGGGGCCTCGGGTTCCGGACATAGACATGTGCAAACAACTTGTAGATACAATCTAAGCAATAATTATAGAGCTTAAATCTAAGATCATGCCACTCGTGCACTAGTGACAAGCATTAAACACAACAAGATTGCAGCAACAATAACTTCACAAACTTTATAGATAGACTGATCATAATGTAACAATTCATCGGATCCCAACAAACACAACACCGATTACATCAGATGGATCTCAATCATGTAAGGCAGCTCATGAGATCATTGTATTGAAGTACATGGGAGAGAGAGTACCAACTAGCTACTGCTAGAACCCGTAGTCCATGGGGGAACTACTCACGGAGCATGATGGAGGCGGTGGCGTCGATGGAGAAGACTTCCGGGGACAATTCCCCGTCCTAGCGGCGTGCCGGAACAGAGACTTCTGTCCCCCGAAACTTGTCTTCGCGATGGCGGCGGCTACAGAACTCTTCATGGAATATCGTATGGTCTTTTAGGGTTTTCGCGACAGACAGAATATATAGGCGAAAGGGCGGAGTCGGAGGAGCCAGAGGGTGGCCCCCTGATAACGTGTGAAGCACACGTCCGTTGGGAACCCCAAGAGGAAGGTGTGATGCGTACAACAGCAAGTTTTCCCTCCGTAAGAAACCAAGGTTATCGAACCAGTAGGAGATGAAGGCCACGTGAAGGTTGTTGGTGAAGGAGTGTAGTGCGGCGCAACACCAGGGATTCCGGCGCTAACGTGGAACCTGCACAACACAACCAAAATACTTTGCCCCAACTTAACGAGTGAGGTTGTCAATCTCACCGGCTTGCTGTAAACAAAGGATTAAACGTATGGTGTGGAGAATGATGTTTGCTTGTGAAGAACAACGAGAGAACATAGATTGCAGTTGATTGTATTTCAGATGTAAAAGAATGGACCGGGGTCCACAGTTCACTAGTGGTGTCGCTCCAATAAGATAAATAGCATGTTGGGTGAACAAATTACAGTTGGGCAATTGACAAATAGAGAGGGCATAACAATGCACATACATATCATGATGACTACTATGAGATTTACTTAGGGCATTACGGCAAAGTACATAGACCGCTATCCAGCATGCATCTATGCCTAAAAAGTCCACCTTCGGGTTAGCATCCGCACCCTTCCAGTATTAAGTTGCAAACAACAGACAATTGCAATAAGTATGGTGCGTAATGTAATCAACACAAATATCCTTAGACAAAGCATCGATGTTTTATGCCTAGTGGCAACAGCACATCCATAACCTTAGAACTTTCTGTCACTGTCCCAGATTCAATGGAGGCATGAACCCATATCGAGCATAAATATTCCCTCTTGGAGTCACAAGTATCAACTTGGCCAGAGCCTCTACTAGCAACGGAGAGCATGCAAGATCATAAACAACACATATATGATAGATCAATAATCAACTTGACATAGTATTCCATATTCATCGGATCCCAACAAACACAACATGTAGCATTACAAATAGACGATCTTGATCATGATAGGCAGCTCACAAGATCTAAACATGATAGCACAAGAGGAGAAGACAACCATCTAGCTAATTCTATGGACCCATAGTCCAAGGATGAACTACTCACGCATCAATCCGGAGGCGGGCATGGTGATGAAGAGTCCTCCGGGAGATGATTCCCCTCTCCGGCAGGGTGCCGGAGGTGATCTCCTGAATCCCCCGAGATGGGATTGGCGGCGACGGCGTCACGGTATGTTTTCTCGTATCGTGGCTCTCGGTACTAGGGTTTTCGCGACGGAGAAAATAAATAGGCGAAGGGGCAGAGTCGGGAGGCGACCGAGGGGCCCACCCTATAGGCCGGCGCGGCCAGGGGCCCCACCGCGCCGCCCTAGGGTGTGGGCGCCTCGCGGCCCCTCTTCGTCTCCTCCTCGGACTTCTGGAAGACTCCGTGCAAAATAAGACCGTGGGCTTTTGTTTCGTCCAATTCCGAGAATATTTCTGTGTAAGATTTCGAAACCAAAAACAGCAGAAAACGAGAACCGGCGCTTCGGCATCTTGTTAATAGGTTAGTGCCGGAAAATGCATCAAAATGATATAAAGTGTATGTAAAACATGTGAGTATTGTCATAAAACTAGCATGGAACATAAGAAATTATAGATACGTTTGAGACGTATCACCCCCCCATAGGATGGCGCGCCAGGGGGCCTGGCCGCGCCGCCATGTGGTTTGGGGCCCCCTTGGCCCCCTCCGGCACTTCTCTGGCTCTCTGGGTCTGTCTCGGTAAAATAGAAGGTTTGGCTTTCGTTTCGTCCAATTCCGAGAATATTTCCGGTGTAGGATTTCTGAAACCAAAAACAGCGGAAAACAGGAACTGGCACCTCGGCATCTTGTTAATAGGTTATTCCCGGAAAATGCATAAAATCATATTAAAGTGTGAGCAAAACATGTAGGTATTGTCATAAAACTAGCATGGAACATCAGAAATTATAGATACGTTGGAGACGTATCAAGCATTCCCAAGCTTAGTTCCTACTCGCCCTCGAGTAGGTAAACGATAAAAAGAATAATTTCTGAAGTGACATGCTACCCACATAATCTTGATCATACTATTGTAAAGCATATGAGATGAATGAAGTGACTCAAGGCAATGATCTATAGTTTGCTAACAAATAGATAACATATAGCAAAAACTTTTCATGAATAGTACTTTCAAGACAAGCATCAAAAAGTCTTGCATAAGAGTTAATTATAAAGCAATAAATTCTTAATAAGAGGTTTTGAAGCAACACAAAGGAAGATTTAAGTTTCAACAGTTGCTTTCAACTTTCAACATGCATATCTCATGGATAATTGTCAACACAAAGTAATATGATGAATGCAAATAAGCAAGTATGTTAGAATCAATGCACACAGTTGACACAAGTGTTTGCTTCTAAGATAGAAAGAAGTAGGTAAACTGACTCAACATAAAGTAAAAGAAAGGCCCTTCGCAGAGGAGAAGCGAGGATTAAATCATGTGCTAGAGCTTTTTAAGTTTTGAAATCATATAGAGAGCATACAAATAAAGTTTTGAGAGGTGTTTGTTGTTGTCAACGAATGGTAGTGGGCACTCTAACCCCCTTGTCAAACAGACTTTCAAAGAGCGGCTCCCATGAAGGACGTTATCTCTACCAGCAAGGTAGATCATCCCTCTTCTCTTTTGTTTACACATGTATTTTTAGTTTTATTTATAGATGACACTCCTCCCAACCTTTTGCTTTCACAAGCCATGGCTAACCGAATCCTCGGGTGCCTTCCAACATTTCACATACCATGGAGGAGTGTCTATTTGCAAAATTAAGTTGCTTACTGATGAATCAGGGCAAAACATGTGAAGAGAATTATTAGTGAAGGTTAATTAATTGGGGTTGGAACCCCGTTGCTAGCTCTTTTTGCAAAATTATTGGATAAGCGGATGAGCCACTAGTCCATTGGTGAAAGTCTGTCCAACAAGATTGAAAGATAAAACACCACATACCTCCTCATGAGCTATAAAACATTGACACAAATAAGAGATAATAATTTTTGAATTGTTTAAAGGTAGCACATGAAGTATTTACTTGGAATGGCAGAAAAATACCACATAGTAGGTAGTTATGGTGGACACAAATGGCATAGGTTTTGGCTCAAGGTTTTGGATGCACGAGAAGCATTCCCTCTCGGTACAAGGCTTTGGCTAGCAAGGTTGTTTGAAGCAAACACAAGTATGAACCGGTACAACAAAACTTACATAAGAACATATTGCAAGCATTATAAGACTCTACACTGTCTTCCTTGTTGCTCAAACACTTTTACCAGAAAATATCTAGACCTTAGAGAGACCAATCATGCAAACCAAATTTCAACAAGCTCTACGGTAGTTCTCCACTAATAGGTTTAAACTACATGATGCAAGAGCTTAAACAGGATCTACTTGAGAGCTCAAAACAATTGCCAAGTATCAAATTATTCAAGACAATATGAAGCATTTTCTATTTTCAACCAAATAACAATAAATGAAGCGGCTTTCAGCTTTCACCATGAATATTAAAGTAAAACTAAGAACACAAGTGTTCAAATGAAAAAGCGGAGCGTGTCTCTCTCCCACACAAGGATTGCTAGGATCCGAATTTATTCAAACACAAACAAAAATAAAAACACACAGACGCTCCAAGTAAAGCACATAAGATGTGACGGAATAAAAATATAGTTTCACTAGAGGTGACCTGATAAGTTGTTGATGAAGAAGGGGATGCCTTGGGCATCCCCAAGCTTAGATGCTTGAGTCTTCTTGAAATATGCGGGGATGAACCACGGGGGCATCCCCAAGCTTAGACTTTTCACTCTTCTTGATCATATTATATCATCCTTCTCTCTTGACCCTTGAAAACTTCTGCCACACCAAACTTCTCATAAACTTCATTAGAGTGGTTAGTACTCAAAAAACTTTAATCCACTTTAGTTCTATAGTGACACATTGCAAGAACTCAATAAAACATTAGCTACAGCTCTCCACGTCTAGAAAGCCTTACTTAAAGTCCACAAGAGACAATGCAAAAAAACAGAGACAGAATCTGTCAAAACAGAACAGCCAGTAAACATGAATTTTTTCGAGGTACTTCCATTGCTCAAATCAGAAAACTCAAATATAATGAAAGTTGCGTACATATCTAAGGAACACGCATGAATTTTTGCAGAATTTTCAGAGTCTCCTACAGAGAGATCTACTCAAATTCGTGACAGCTAAAAATCTGTTTCTGCGCAGAAATCCAAATCTAGCATCAATTTTCTATTATAGACTTTACTTGGCACAACAATGCGATAAAATAAAGATACAAATGAGTAGTTACAGAAGTAAGCAAACTCCTTGACTCAAATAAAATAAAAATTACAGAAATAAAATAATGGGTTGTCTCCCATAAGCGCTTTTCTTTAACGCCTTTCAGCTAGGCGCATAAGATTTTAATGATGCTCACATGAAAAATAGAAAATGAAGCAAAAGGAGCATCAAGAAGAAAATTCATAACACATTTAAGTCTAACCCACTTCCTATGCATAGGATTCTTGTACACAAATAAATTCATGAAGAACAAAGTGACAAGCATAGGAAGATAAAACACGAGTAACCTCAAAATTTTCAGCATGTAGAGAGGTGTTTTAGTACCATGGAAATTTCTACAATCAAATTTTCCTCTCTCATAATAATTTTCAGTAGCTTCATTAATAAACTCAACAATATAACTATCACATAAAGCATGTTTTTCATGATCCACAAACACATAATTTTTATCAAGCTCAAAAATAATAGGATCAAAACTTTCAAAACCACTTTTATCAATATAACAAGATGATTGATCAATCTCAAAAGATATGGGACTCCTAGATAAAGACAAGACCTCTCCAATCCCATTTTCATTAGTAGTACAATTAATATTATCAAGTAACATAGGACCATCATCTAGAGATTTATCATAAACATTTGCTAAGCAAAACTCTTTAGTACCATGCATTTCGACATCAGGCACAAACAAAGCATTATCATAAGATTTATCAAAATAGCATGGATTATCATAGATAACAGTAGCATAATTATTCTCACAAGTTTTACTTATAGGGAATATTTCAAGAGAATCCACAGGAACATAACATTCATCCTCCTTTGGTAAGTGATGGCGTG
>NC_061514.1:247332346-247369200 GCF_022539505.1 Lolium rigidum | reverse complement strand
ACGTTGACTCGCTCTCGCACTTGATCTTGAAATCAGCGTAGTCTTGCTCGGTGATCGAGGGATTTGACTCCTTGATCTTCTCGTAACTCTCACCATTATTAATCATTTTCTTCACTCGGTTCCTCCAACTAGCGAGGGCGGTGCTCATCTTCGTGAGGGCGGCATTGTGCACTTTGTTCCGCATGAGACGCTTTTACGAGCAGTCCACCGGGAACTCGTATCGTTCGTGCGGCTTACGGAAGAGGAGGGTGCGCAAATTCGCTCGGTCGGGATGCCGAGGTTCTCGGTGTTGATCGAGACCGTGCTCCGGAGGATGCACCCGAGTTGGGCAGCGTAACCTTTGACTAAATCGGGGGCGCCGTTGGAAGCCCGGTGGCGTTCACTTCGGTGAATGCACTGCTTCACGGTGCTGAGCACATTCGGGCGACGCTCCCTCCGTAGCTTCTTCGGTGCGCCGGTGTCATCCTCGCCGGCACCATCCGGTGGTGTCATCCTCGGCGGCACCATCGGTGGTGTCATCCTCGGCGGCATCGTCCGCTCGGTACTCGGATCGGTGCCATCATCCTCGCCGTCGTCGCGGCGAGGTTGTGACTCCATCACCTCCATTTCATCGGTTAGCATCCAGAATGGCTTGCTACCGCTGCCGCCGACCTCTTCGTTGTTGGCCATGTTCGAACTAAGTAGGAAAAAATGCATAAAGTTAGCGCAAGATTTCACGGAAAAATTGGGCATGACCTATGCTAATTTATGGACATATGAGTGCCCCATTTTCGCCGAAACGGAAATAAATCAACATTTCGGCGATAATGGGCAACTCTGTCGATCCCTGCACAAGAAAATGACACCATATACACCAGGAAAAACTATCCACCAGCTGAGCACCATGGCACATATACAATTGTTCCTCCATATACTACACCATGGCACATATACAATTGATCCTCCACCAGCTGAGCACTCAACAGCATGCATCAGCTAGCTATATGCATCAGCTAACCATGGGCATAAATCAAGCAGCAAGCAGCAACTAGCAGCGAGCAGCAAGCAGCTAGCAAGCAGCAAGCAGCAGCTACAGCTAGCAGCAGCAGCAAGCAGCAGCAGCTACAACTAGCGATGAGCAGACAAGCGACAACTAGCGACAACGAGCAAGCAGCTAGCAAGCGATGGCAGCTAGCTAGCGGCGGCTAGCTAGCAGCGGCAACGACAGCGACGACGGTTAGCGGCTAGCGGCGGTACCAAGCAGCATCAAGCTCACCGTGAGTCGCGTGGAGTCTCCGAGAGGTGAGTTGTTGCTCCGGGTCGAGGAAGATGCGAGGGCGGCGGTCAGGTGCTCAACTCTGCCTTGAAAAACATAAAAATAAAAATTCGAGTAAGCTTGTTCATGGTACTGTGCAGTTCAAACAGAGAAAATCAAAAGGAAACCTGATGCTAATTAAACTTTGTCTTGTGTGTTGTCATTTTTATGTCAGGCAAATGGCTACAGGGCTACACATAAGCAGAACATAATGCTTTATGGTCTAGTGCACAGAATATGAGGCATTCATCCAGAACAACAACATTCATCCAAAGAGATCAAATGTTCCGGAACGAGCCTCATTATTTTGCTTCGAGTATAACTAATACTGCTAATATTTGGCATATATCCAAGCGCAAGCGAGAAAGCAACCACATTAAGGCTAAGCACTAACTAGCCGATGTTTATAAGTTTGTTGTTAATGTTTACATGGCAGTGTACTCAGAATGACCTTGCTTTACTATTCGCAAAAATAAAATGACCTTGCTTTACAACCGTAGAACAACTAAAAATAAACTTGACACATATATCTGTAAATAATTGCCTATATAAAAGTGCGGGTGTAACACGGGGAACACCACATGTCAACCAAACAGCTGATAACCCCAACCAATCTATCTAGTATATTTGCCAAATGGAACAAACATAGAAATACCCTCAATCTATCTAGTACAACGTGCTCTCTGTTTAGTTTGCATTTCGGAGTCTATATTTTGCTTAAAAATACATTTCAGAATTCCACCAAGAAGACAAGCCTCATTGCAAACAGTTTTGAAATCCTCCCCAAGCAAAGTTCCCCAAGTAAAATTGTCCATTACACATTGGGGATTCATACATTCAGTATGCGCCAGACTTAGTGTAAGTTGCATTTCCAACTAGAATGAGGAATATTGCTACAAGATGCATACAGAGTTTCAATAGTCAAATTGTTTCAATAGTGAGTTGTACTCTGGATATGTTTCAAATGGATTCTTATAAATTCTTCTTGGTCACAGAATTTCTTCTACAATATTATTTTGCTTCAGTTAGCACTGCAGATACCTATCATCAAATGAATTGATAGTAAATTACTTTCGGGTTCGGTTACACCATAGCAAAATAGATGTGCATTACACTAACTAATTGCACCAATGAATGCCGGTGCTCAAGTCATATAAAGAAAACTAAGCTAAACTCAAATGTTTGTGTTTTTCTCTCAAAAATATACGAGCATCTTGCCTAGTCAATTTAGTAAGCTATATTGTTTCATCTAAACTATGAAGGAGAGGCATTTGATGCGAAGCATAATGACGGAAGGAGGAGGTGGCTCACCTGCACGTAGAGGAACAGGTTGGCGACGAAGTTGCTTGGGGTAGCCGGCGTCGGTCGCGGTGGCGCAGGTGAGCACGGGGTTGGCCAGCGCAGCTCGATGGGGCGGAGTTCGAAGGGGCTCGATTCGGCGAGATTGAGAGGATCTGCGTGGGGGAGAGAACGTGAGGCGGGTGGGGATCGAGGTGAATCGAGGGGGAGGCGGCCGCCGTCGAGCTGAGCGACGTCGGAGATCAAGATCGAGGGGTCGTCGGTGACGATGCAGAGGAGGGCGTCGCCGGGGTGGCGAGGAGAGGAGGGCGTCGCTCGTGTCGCCGGTGAGGTGGCGTCGGAGAGGAGGCCGCGGTGGTGAATGGGCGCAGGGCGTCGCCGGCGGAGAGGAAGAAGGGGAGGGGTGGCAGCGCGGGGACGGCGGCGTCGCTCGGGGAAGAAGGGGAGGGGTGGGATCTGGTCGGGACGGGGAAGAAATTGGGGAAATTTCTAAGTCCCCTGACGCCTTAGCAATAGCGCACCTCTCGGGGTGCGCCACTATGAGGCTTAACAATGGCGCACCTCTAGGGGTGCGCCACTGCCTCTTTATGTCTGGGTCAAAAGAATAACGCGGGGGATTGACATATCCCGCTTAGTACCGCACTCAGCTCGTCACCTGGTTGGTTTGTGCCAAACCCCTGCCGGCCGGAGTTCGAACCACGGCGGCCCCATTTTTTTCCTTTTCTTTTTAAATTGATTTAACACTATAATAAACATCCAAAATAGCATAATACACCAAAATAAAAGGCATAAATAATTATAATTATGTAGAATATTTAAAATACTATAGAATCTAGAAAATATCCAAAAATATAAATTATATGTCTATTTTGATCGGTACAATGTGTAGATTAACAATATGACATCCATTATTCATACAAGAAAATGATACATAATTATCTTTTCACAATCTTCTTGCCCTTCTTTCTCGCGGTTGAATAATTTAGCCCGGAACTCCTAGACTTCTTCTCTTGAATGGACGGCCTTTAGGTAGGGTGGTCCTGCTTCTTCTTGTTGTGTATGGTTCTTCATCATCGTCGTCGTCATCTTCCATCTTCGGATCGCCGTACTGGTCAAAGTCTAGCTCGTTGGCGGCTCCATCCATTCCGACGATGCTCCTTTTGCCTCTCCTCACGACAACACGGTCTGGGCTTTTGCGGGTCGGTAATGAAGAAGCATTGGTCCACTTGGGAAGCTAGTACCCATGGCTCATATTTCGCGGTGACCTTTGCGCCCGCTGTCTTGGATTTGGCTTCGGGTATAACCATGGTGGTGAAATGCCGGTCTTCTTTTATGACGTTCTTGGCCCACCGGACACGGAACATCGGCACATTCTCTCCGGCGTAGCTCAGCTCCCAGATCTCCTCGATCTTTCCGTAGTATCTACGCTTGACGTCACCGGTGTAGGACTCCATCGTTACCCCGGAGTTCGATAATCGCTCTTCATGTCCTTTTCCTCGGTGTAGAATGTGTAGCCGTTGATATCGTACGCACAGAAATGTCATCGGGTTGTGTTCGGCGCCCTGTGACAAGGCGAATATGAGTTTTCTTCCGCAGAAGAATCCTCGTCTATAGGGTACGTCGGCATCTTGTCCTTGAACCACCGCGTGAAGGTTGAGTTGTGCTCTTTGATTATATCTCCGTCCGTCCTCTGTTGGCCACCGATCATCTGTACGTCTTTGCGATGAAGGTTTTGTGCTCTACCACCCAAGGATCGACCACGTCTATGTGTTGTAGCGCGACTAGGTTTGCTCTTTCAAAGTCGGCGATTCGACCCTTGAAGTCGACATGCATTTCGCGGCTACCGTCGCGGTGACCCCATCCGGCGAGCTTCCCGAGATGCTGTTTACGGGCAGGCCAACGGGGTTCTCGATTTCTAGATAACTCGTGCGAAGGAGATGCACTCTTCGCTCGAGAAAGCCCTTGGCTATGCTTCCGTCTGGACGTGCCACTGTTGCGAACGTACCCTTTGATGACACCATTCATCCTTTCGAACGGCATCATGCGTGTGCAGGAACGTCGGCCCAGGTTGGATGATATCCTCCACGATATGTACCGGCGGATGCACCATAACGTCGAAGAAAGCGGGCGGGAAGTACATCTCAAGCTCGCACGGTATCACCACGATCTCTTCCTGTAGCCTTCTAAGTTGCCTCACGCCAACGGACTTCCGAGAGATGACGTCGAAAAAGTTGCATAGGCCAAAAAGCGTTTCACGGACGTGCGCGTCCATGATCCCACGGATTGCAACCGGAAGTATACTGCGTCATCGGCACGTGACGGTCGTGAGACTTCATCCCGGCCGAACCTCTTCTTCGCTTTGTCTAGGTACACTGCTTATCTTCCCCGCGTAACCGTAGGGAAGTTTTACTCCTAGGAGACGAGTCGAAAAACTGCTCGATCTCCTTCTGACTTAGAGTGAAGCACGCGGGGGGGGCAGTAATATTCAATCTTTTTGGCATTTTTGCCCTTGCGACGACTTTGCGTGTCCTCCGCCTCATCATCGTCATCGTCATCATCATCATTAGGGCGTCCCGCGTGAAGCTCCTCCCTGATCCCAATTGATTGCAAGTCGTACCTTGCTTTCGGCCCATCTTTGGTCTTCTCCGGCATGTTGAGGAGGGTACCAAGCGAGACTCTCGCACACGTTCTTCGTGATGTGCATGACATCAAGGCTGTGAGGCACACGGAGGATCTTCCGATACGGCAAGTCCCAGAAAACAGACCTCGTCTTCCATACCTTAAGCAGCGGCTCCGGCGCCTTTCGCTTCTTTCCCGGCGGTGGGCACTCTTTCCAATTTTTCAATAGCTCGTCTATTTGCTCGCCGCTTCTCGTACGTGGCCGTCTTCGGGGTTCGTCTTCACCATCGAACAGATCCTTGCGTTTCCTCCATGCGTCGTCCTCGCGAAGCCACCTTCGATGTCCCATGAACACCGTTTTCGAGGACCCGGGATCTCTATCTAGGCGGCGGTACGTTGTGTCGTCCATGCACCTTACGCATGCATTGAATCCGTGGACCACCTGCCCCGCGACATATCCGTAACCGAGAAAGTCGTGCACCGTCGTGAGCGGTGCGGCTCTCATAGGGAAATATTCTTCCGCGGCGGCGTCCCACGTATTGGCGGGCGTGTCCCATAGCGTGGCTAGCTCCTCTTTCGAAGCCCCATATACGGATTGATGTCGTTCCCTGGTTGTTTCGGCCCTTCAATTAGCATACTCATTTGAATGTACTTCCTCTTCATGCACAACCAGGGGGGAGGTTGTACATCCACACAAACACGGGCCAGGTGCTATGCGTGCTGCTCTGGCTGCCAAACGGATTGACTCCATCGGTGCTCGCGCCTAGCCTTATGTTCCTAGGATCGTCCCCAAATTCTGGGTACTCGAGGTTCAACGCATTCCATCGGCTAGCATCCGAAGGGTGTCTCAACATCCTGTCCTTTTTCTTTTTCTTCGGATCATCTGCGTCATCTTCTCCCTTCCTCATCTCCGCGTGCCGGCGCATTAGCTTTGCTTGCTTAGGATCCGCGAAATACCGCTGCAGACGAGGAGTGATTGGAAAGTACCACACCACCTTCCGAGGAGCTTTCTTCCCCTTCTTGTACCGGTCGACGCCGCACTCCGGACATATGGTACACTCTGCGTGCTCGTTCCGATAAATGATGCAATCGTTCAAGCACACATGGTATTTCACATGCGGTAAATCCGAGAGGACACACGATTTTCTTGGCCTCCTCGATACTAGTCGGACACGTGTTACCTTTGGGAAGACGTTCCTGCCGAGAATGACATGTTGTCGTTGAAGGATGTGTCGGTCATTTTGTGCTTTACCTTCATCTCCCGAGCCATGAGCGTTACTTTCAGGCGGGTATCCTCCGGCCTGCATCCTTCATACAATGGAGTAACGAGCGTCTACCTCCAGTTGATCCATCTTGGCTTTCTCTCGGGCGGCGGCTCTTGCGTTACTCGTCCGCTTGAGAAGCGGCTCTTGAAGATAAGGGTCCCGCACCCGGTCCATCGACGATGGTCCATCGTCTTCATCTTCATGATCGTCATGATGACCTCCATCTTGATCTTCCTCATCATCGAGGTCCGGGATCTCCTACATTGTGGTCATCATCATCTCCGGGATCTTCTACATCCCGATCATGCCCGAGATCTTCTACATCCCGATCACCTCCTTCCTTACTTCTTGTTGAATTCCCATGGACAAATTCATAATCATCTTCGTCGCCTTCCCACCGATAGCCATCCATGAAACCACGCATGAGAAGGTGGTCCCGCACCATATCGGCTTTAGGGTCCATAAGGCTCGTTAGCTTGCATCTTCGACACGGACATCTTATCTCCTTTTGGTTATTTCTAATCATCTCGGCTGTCGCGGCTTTCAAAAACCTAGCCACAACGCCTTCACTCATCATGCGGACCATGGTCGCTGCGGATATAGAGAAAATGGATATCTTAGCATACCAAAAGAAAATTTTGGCATGACCTTCCCTAAAAATCGGACATGTATATGCGTAGTATGCCCAACATTCTCCGAAACGGAAATGAATCAACGTTTCGGCAAAATATTGGCAACTCCATCGCATTTCAAATCCCTGCAAACAAACACATGCATGCAACACATGTGTGGATCGGAGGCTTTGCATATACAACACATGTGGAGGCTTCGCATACAACACACATGCACGTGAGACGCTTTTCGCGCATGCGCACACAATACATGAGCTTCGCATAACATATGTGCACACACACGTGTGTGTGCAAGACGATCGGAACCGTTCACACACAAAGCATAAAACCAACAAAGTTACCGATACGGCGAGACCTAGAGTGTTGGATGAGGTAAAAAGTTGAGATTGAGTAGGGTATTGAGCTAAGAAAGCTTCACCATTACTTACCTATGAAGAAAATTAAGTTTACCAACTTTATTTTGGTGAATGAAGAGGTGAAAATGAGGTGGGAAGGAGGGGCAACACGACCAGATCCAGATTTGGTGGGAGGTGGTGGTGGAAGAGTGTTTGGGGAAAGTGGGTGGCACATGTGAGTGGAGGGTGAAAAGCGAGGAAATGGTCCCCGAGGTTAGGCAATGAGCGGCACCTTGCTAAGTGGTGCGCCACTGCTCACACGGTACACTGTAAACCCACGCCCCTGCCCAACTTAGCGGTGGCGCACCATGTCGACGGTGCGCCATAGCTAGTAGTGGCGCACCACGCGAGTGCGCCATTGCTAAAGCCCTCATCTCTAAAGGGCCCCGGCCACCTCCTAGCGGTGGCACACCACAAAGCCATGCGCCATAAGTAAGCAAAGTAGCGAGTGGCGCACCATGGAGACGTGCGCCACTATTAGTTTTGGGTAGGAGCTGGTCTCCTGCCGGGAATTAGTAATGGCGCACCACAAACAAGGTGCGCCACTACTACATTTGTAACAGTGGCCCACCATTTTGTGGTGCGCCACTGCTAAGTAGTAGTGGCGCACGGCCATCATGGTGCGCCACTGAAGTCAACCTTACGGCTAGGCCTTTTCCTAGTAGTGACAGGATTAACAGAACGATCCTCGCGTACAACACAACTACGTTTCGCTTCAGAAGCATCGAGAGCAGAGCTACTCCTTTTCAAATCATTCACAACGTTGTTGATTGTCTCACTGACAACATCATAACCATGAGATAATCCTTTCCCATTGTCTTCTTTCATTACAGCAACCTCAAGGCTAGAACTCAGAACTTCGCCTGACTTCGTACCGACAGAAATGACAGCACCATCAGCACTGGCATCTTTGGCACGAAGAAGATCAGCTTCATTTGTTTCAGATAAAACTTGCTTCCCAATATCTAAATCTCGCTCATCAACAACACCATCAATATGCATAGCAGCAGTTTCTGCAAGATTTTCAAGACCCTGAAACACAATCCTATTATCTGCTGATGCAACAGTGATATCAGTTTCCATAAAACGTACTAGAGCATCAGCATCAGATGGTTCCGCAACAGCATCATCAATATCCATGGGTACACTGCTGGAAACCAGTTCAGGAGAAACACCGGGAACAACTGTCGCAACACCAGAAAGAGTTGTACGGCTTGGCACGGCTGCACATTCCGACAACACGGTATCGGCATGCTCACCTCCATCCACATGACGTCCGCTTTGAATAACAAAGCGAGCAGCAACGGCTTCATCAACATAATCACTGTCATTGCCGGAATGATAACTCTCGCCGTCGGACATATTGTCACTGAAGTTGACAACAGGTACCTTATCGGTTTGACATGGCGCTTTGGCAGCACAAGCTGCTTTTGCGGCAGACACTGGTAACACGAGTTTGCTCAACAACAGGGGCCTCGGCCAGAACATTAGTTTGCTCAAAGACAGGTGATGAAACGGAATCAACAACATTCAATGGATCAGCAGTAATAGCCCCTCCGACATATGTAGCATCAGCACTCTGGTTGCAAAGGACATCCCCTACGACATCTGTAACATCAGCAATCTGGTTGCAAGGCACATCCCCTCCAACATCTGTAGCATCAGCACTTTGATTGCAAGGCACATTCTTCAGGCGGCGTATTGGTGATTTCCCTACAATCTTAGCAGGACGATCATAAGTTGATTGCGCAATAGGAGAGGTTGTGTTTGCAGCACCTCCATCATGCAATGAACGAGAGGCAACAATTTGAGAACGTAATGTCTTATCAAATTTTGCAATATCCACAACTTCATCATCATCAACTTCAGTCAAACCTTGAACAAGCTTACTCATTAGACCAGTGAGACCAGAAGCAAACTCACCCATTAATCTAGCAACCTTGTCTTTACGCTACATCAAAAAACAACACAAAAAAATGAAAAAGGGAAAAATCATTTAAAAGAAGAGAGATACTAAAAAATGTAATGGTACCATACAAAATTGAAAAACAAAAAACTAAATAAAAAACTTATCACGGTATCATACAATTTTCGGGCAGTTAGGTGCAGTATTGGTTTCAACCCATCTTTCAAAGCTAGCTGCACCTCCAAACAAGTTGAAATTTATAACAAGGTGTGGCTTCAACTGATATTAGTGACAAAACAAAAACAAAAAATGCATCAGCTTGCACAAAATCGACCATAAAGTTCATGTCATAAGATGAGAAACCCAAAAATATTAACTAACCTCGAGATTTCCCATAACCAGATCCATCCCTCTTCAAGTCTGCATCAAGCACAGTATCAACATATTTTTTTGACCATATATTAGCAACAAATCTACCATCTGGAAGGTCAAGGTTAAGAGAGCTAATATCCAAAGAGTCAACATACAGTAACTGAACATGGAACAGGCACCCTCCAGAAGGCTTCCTAGTACAAAGCTCATCATGCAATCTATCGCACACAAACTGACAAAGGTTCATGTTCCTGACATTGCTAATGTTGTCCTACAAAAAAATAATGTAAACACCGCGTAAAATTATTGTTCACATATATTGATAAAAACAAGCACATATATTAATAAAAAAATGCTAAAAATTGAATGATTTTTTAAAAAACTAGAGGATAACACATATACCAGTATAGGATAACATCTGTTGCTGAATTTGTTAGACGTTGTTGGTGCAAGCAAAGTACAGACAAGATACATCATCCAAACTTGCTTGAAAATGTCATCATACTGAGTCATCTATGACAATATTGTGAACACACCAGTAATCTTCGGCGTGCTGCTATGGCCAGGAAATAACAAAGGACCTAGACGAGCCTCTATGACAGAATCCATTGCATACACAACAGGAATATCCCCCCGCGGAAGACCGAGTGTGCGGTAAATGGAATCAGCATTGAGAGGGATTCTACCACGCCCTTGAATGACAAACTCTCGAGATTGACTATCATACAAAGGAGCAAGCCAGCTTATCAATGGATTGTGAAGAACATGGCACTTCATGTCAAGCATTGAACCAAGATCCATATCCTCAATCGAGTTCTTCTGATCAGAACTTAGATGTTCATATAACCTGACAATAGGAAAAGGAGAGGCCCGATTCCTAGCACGCTCACTAGCATTGGGCATTTTGCGAACACCTAGATGATCACCACCTTGTTTCTTACTGCCCTCCATGGAAACAACAACGCTGCAATACAAAAACAGATGCCATGATAATGAGAAAAACTCTTAGTGAAATCAAAATAACAATGCCTTGGTTAATATATCAAGCCCAACCAAGAATCACCACTGTAAAAAGGTAGAAATCAGCAGCAAAACAAAAAAACATATGCAGGAGTACAAAAAATGAGTTCATCATTCCCTTAACATAGAAAAAAAGAGGTGGGTAACTTCAGAACGTATGTGTTGGTTAAACGTTGAGATACTTGTTGATGAAAAGTGAATAAGTGAGTTGATAAAACAAACCCCATAACAGGGATTTGTGAACCCCTAGAAAACAAGTCCCATGGTCTCTGCTTTCTCCTGCTACAATTACCATAGATATTGTGGACAAAAAGCAGTGCACCGGGCCAAAAATCATAACTACAATGAACATTAAAACAGTGACAACGCAATTTACAGCCGATCTCATAACAGAGATTTGTGAAAACGAGGTACGAAGCAGGAACCTAGGCGGAGAACAAAATACACCCAAAAAACAAACCCTCGCCGGAACAATCCCTCGCCGGACAAAAACAAAATCCTATAAGAAAAATAATCCACGGTGGAACAATCCCTCGCCGCACAAAACAATACCGGCCGGCGAGACCCAGATAACAGAGGTTTGTGAACCGAGAGACGGATCAGGAACCTAGGCGGAGAACAAAATCCACCCAAAAAACAAACCCTCGCTGGAACAATCCATCGCCAGACAAACAAAATCCCATCAGAAAAAAAATCCACGGTGGAAAACAATCCCTCGCCGGACAAACAAACCGGCCGGCGAGACCCAGATCTCCCCACTAGATCCAGTTCGAATACTAACCTTACAGCGCCGAAATCGACTGGCCCTTGCTAGTGAACTGAGGGCAGGAGAAATCTAGGTCGCGCACTAGCCACAGGGAATCGGACCGTCGACTCCGCCGTCGCCGTCGCCGTCGCCCTCTCCGTCGGGGCTGAATGGGAGGAGAACAGGGGAGAGAGGATAACGGGCGGAAGGAGGGGAACATCAAATCGATTCGAAATAATTCGAAAACGACGGGCCGAAAAAGAAAAGTCGATCGGTTACCAAAAATAGAAATAGACGTGACAAGCGTGACGCGACGAAAAGGGAATTGCCTTCGCGCTGCCGCGCGAGCGCTCCGCGCCGACAGAAATCGATCGCTCGAGCGAGCGATTGCCAAGGAGGGGATTCGCATAAAACATATAGCTACATCTCACGGCCTTCTGCCACACAAGAAACGTTGCAAGAAGACATGTCAGATCTCTAAATTAATCCTTGATTGATCTATTATACAATCATCTGATGCCAAGAACTAAACGCACATAGAACGTAAAAAAATACTCTATATCCTAGTTACACATCTCAGTGCCTTCTGTGACCGAAAAACTTGCAAGAAGACATCGTCATATCTCTAAATCCACTTCAAGGAGCTGCGACGCGGCATGACGACCTTGGAGCGGCCCCGGCTGCTTCGCCTTCTGATCACTGGTGCGACGATGACGGCATCTTCTTCACCTGATCCCTGGCGACGCGCACGCCGCGGAAGGGGTTGTCGCGCGGGAAGCCGCCGTTGTACATGACCTCCAAGTAGCCGCCCTCTGCATCGGAGACGACGACGGCGCTGAGCATGATAAAGATTCGCACGCCCCTGGGCGTCGTCCCCGTCGGCGTCCGCACGCGCACCATTGTTCCTTTCTGGATGGGCTCGGAGTCGGCCGAAGACGTGACAAGTGGTGGCGTTGTTCGGGAGATCGGGGCGGATGACTTCTTGGTCGCCGCTTCGGCCGGCTTGTGCGACACCGGCAGGAACTGGTTCTTCTTCGCCGCTCCGGCTCGCTCGTCCAGGATCGGCGCAGGCGGCTTCTGGATTCTCCCGTTGGTGACGCCGGAAACTTTCATGGCGAACGGTATCGGCGGGTCTCGGCGCTTCACGATGACCGCTGCGGCTGGCTTGCGCGGGATCGGCGCGGGCGACTTCTTCTGGATGACTAATCCTGCTGCGTTGGGGATGGGCGGTGGAGGGGATGATTTCTTCACGATCCGTCCCTTCGCCACGGCGGCGAGATTCCGACGCCGATCGAGCTCGCGGTGGATCTCGCGCAGGGCGGCGGACGGGCGCTTAGGCATGAGAGCAAGCATGGCGATGGATTCTGCGAACACGAAGTAGAGGAGTGGATGGGATGGATCGTGCGGAAGTATGGGGGGTGGTAGCAAGCACTATATGGATCGAGTGTCACCGAGTTGGTATCGGAAAAGAAAAGCGTAGCGCGTAGGAACCAAGCAGATGGCGGGGAAGATCAAATACGATTCGGATTTTGAATATTTGGATCGGACTGATGGCCTGATCTATGGCGTCGGTTTTGGTAATGCAACTAGGACCACTGCCCCGCGTCGAAGGCCCGAATCCGAGGCGAGCTAGGAGTCTTCCAGCACCTATGACACTTCGCGTCGTCGTCTCACCGAAGAAACCATGCGCCGCCGTCAGCTAGAGAGCCAGCTGATGAGGGCCGCCAAGAACAAGTCGCCGCCGAGCCACACAGAGTAGCCGGCGACCCTGCCCGGAGGAATCGCGCTCGGACGCCGACCGGTCAGTCGTTCGCTTCCACCGCTTCCCGTTTCAGCAACGACGCAGCAGTGGCACCAGCTCCGCGCCGCGTTGGCGGTGTCGAAGCCGGCCTCGAGCGCGCACGGACGGACTCGCGGGCGCCCTCTGTCTCCCATTCCCGCCACGACGCGGCAACGCCACCAGCCTATTTAGCATCCCCAGCCGTTCGACCCACGGGGCGAAAATCCGGATTTAACAAACGCCGGGGACTGGATGTAAAAAGAGCGTGGGGGCAACATTTTTCCAGTCGCACCCTCGGCTTTCGCCCATTCAGCGGCGATAGATTGAAAATATTGTCTTCCCGCTACACAAAAGAATCGCCAATGTCCGGCGATCGGATCAGCCACATTCCGGCGATCGAAACTAGACGACTACAGACTCATCGGCGGCCCATCCTGAGCAACGGCGTCTCGCGCGGCATCGGGCGTTGCATCGGCGTCTGGCGTGACATCGTCAGGCGCAGCATCGGCGTCTGCAGTTGTCGAAGCGGTGGGAGTAGACGTCGAAGTGGAGGACGAAGGAGCCGACGGTGGCCGGAGGATATCTTGGCGATGGGTGTGTACCAAGCCCTCGTCTCCTCGTCCATGTTGACGTCGTTGCCGCCGATCAGGAACGCCATGTCGGTGTTCCTCTTCTTCGCCGCGGCTGTTTCCTTGAGCAAGGCAATCCGGACGCCCTGGTTGGCGAGCATCGCCTTCCACCGCACGTCGTGCTTGTCGTCCCTCCCGGCGGCGTGCGCCCTCGTGTCGGCCCATCACTTGTCGAAGGACGCGTGCAACCTGACGGCTGGATGGCCGGCCTTCTTCTGCTCTTTCAGCTTCTTCTGGCCTTGCTCGGGGCGGCCCGCCGACGCAGCAGGGGCTGAATCGTCGGGGTTGTACTGCTCGCCCTTGTTGTTGGTGAGATTCTTGCGCACCGCCTTCCACTTGTCGCACTCCGAGATGCGGGCGAACACGTTTCGTTCCGCCGCCGCTCCTGATCCGCCGCCCACTCCGCGTTTGACATGCCCGACGGCCTCTGTCTTGGCGCCCGCGGCTTCCTCGCCTTCGGCGCGCCATCAGCGGCGAGCTTCTTCGCGGCATGGTGGTGGAAGGGAGAATGGTGTAGCTCCGAATTTCGGCGGGGAAAATGCTTCTATGCGGCGCAATTTGGAGGGAAAACGAAATTAATGGAGGGAACTACCGGTTGTGTCACCGACAACACGGGCCCGCTCGACGTTTCGCGCGTGTTTTTTCGTCCGGAGTCCCCGGCCGGGTCTCGGGAACCCGGGGATGGCCTGGGCTCTCCGGACGGATGAAAGGCCTAATCCAGACAAAAACGAGGAGCAGGGGGCGCGACTGAGCCGTTTTCGACCATCCGGATGAGAAAAAAAAAAGCATCCTGGAGGCCTCGTCGGGGAGACGGCTGGGGATGCTCTTAGTTCATGGACATGAAGATCAGGTTGTCTCAGCGCATCATCTATATGCTGATGTTTGTTTTGATGCAATGTGTGAACTTATAATAAGTGGAGTGCTGTAATGGTTATGTAAGTAAGTTTAAAACCTCTATGATCTATGTGTGTTGGATGTAGTGGACCTCTATGATGATATTATATAAGTAAGTGTGGTACCTATCTATCACCAGTATTCATGTAGTCTACTGGATGTCTTGGTTTATTGCTAAAATGGGATGTTGTTCATCACTTTACTTTGAGTTTTGCAATATGAATGGTAGAGCGATATAAAATAGGTTTGATGTTATATATTTCAAAGTAGATGAAAATGGTAAATAAATTGAATCATAGTAATGTATTTATGTCATATTTATTCTTTGAATTAATATCTATTTATCATACTGTTAGGGTTTAATTATGTATAGAAAAGATATATGATAGAAAAAATTAAAAATGTTGCATGCAGAATGGGCTATAGCAGGGCAATATACCTTCTACCAGCCCTACTTCTTTCATATCCCAAAACTCAATAATAACATTAAATAAATTTGACCACTTATTTAAAACCGCCTCCTTATTATACTCACTAGTTTTCCTAATCAAATTAAAATCACCCCACAATTAAAGTTGACCCCCTCTGCCTTTGTTGACAAATATGCTTTTAAATATATATTTAATTATAGGGTCCTTACATCTTCAAATATGCTTTTAAATATATATTTAATTATAGGGTCCTTACATCACATGTGACTGGATATTTTCAAAGGGAATGACTAATTGTCAGTTGACTGAAAATAGGATGACATCGTCGAACCCGAGCTAGAACACATGCTAGAACTTATGGATATAACATGAACCACGATGCAGTCAAACAGTTTAAGATATTTTTCTCGGTTGCAACCTCATGCGCAACTGAGAAAATCAGTTCCAAGCAATGTTGCACCTTATGGCTAGAGCAAAACATGTTGTAATCTAATTGTTTAAGAGTCAAGCAAGAATTAAGCTACTTTCTCAATCGTTGGAGAACTAGCAAAACCGTTTTCCTAAATCTAGTCACTTTTTCCTAGGCCATCAGATCACCCATCCAACGGTCCACGTGTCACTCTCATCAATTCACCACTCCGGTGCTCCCTCATAACTGGCTCTCAACCCCCCCCCCCCCTCCTGGACACCGCCATCCGTTGTCTCCACCCATGGAATATGTTTACCTCCTACTACCGAGAAGTTTGTACCTTTCTACTTGCCCTTGCCCTTCATATCAGGTTTTTCTCTGGTGTCAACCCTGATTCGATACAAGTTAGTCGGAAAGGAAGAAATTCCACTTTTGATCTTTGAATTCTAGTGAAATTTCATTTTTAATCCTAGAATTTCCGCTTGGTTCAAAATAAACCTTGAACTGGGAGAATCATTCACTTTTAGTCTTTATCCCGATTGAGCCAGGAAAATATCTCCCACTAGTAGCTAAAAAAACTCTAGGCAATGGTGAAGGGCGAAGGGGCAGAACGATGCAAGCAAGCGGTTTGTATGGCGCAACGCTTCAAGAGAGATTGGTTCTGGCACATGGGTTTCAATTTTTTTGCATTAAGATGTTGGGTTCCATATCTCAGTTGGTTGGTTGATTTTTTTTTTTCCACGGCAACGATTTCCTCAACTCAATCGAAAAGGGATCAAAAATGGACTATTCTAAGAGTTGGAGATTTGTTTAAAACTAAAAATAATTTTTAGGACGAAAGTGAACTTCTCAAATAATGAAAGGACGAGAAGTGGACCTCGAAGAAACATATCTAGTGATACTAAAACTGGCGATTTACACAAAAAAAACGCTTTATGGAAAGAAAAAAAAACGCACGAAATGACCCTCCGATCAAAATATTTTACGCCTCTAACCTTTTTTGTGTGGTGTCCTTGTAAAGGCGCCACACCTGTCTATGTGGCGCTCGTGGAAGCAGTACGACACATTGTTGGCTGACAGGCTTAACCCGCCACGTATGACAGAATGTGTGGTGCCCTTGCGAAGGGAGCCACACAGAAGGGTGTGGAGCCCTTGCCACCACTAGGAATAGCCTTACCGCCGGCACACAGTTTTGGGCTATCCCTGGCGCTTTTGTACTCGCCGGTGATCACCTCGCCGGTGGTAATGAGCTACCCGACGTTTTTGTATTCGCCTACGGTAAGATGAAAATACCCCTGGTGCTTTGCCCTACTTTCCGGCGGTATCAATTTTTGCAAATAAAAAAAGAGGGCGAGAGGCCCATCTGCAGCACCAGGCTACCCACGTAATGGTGTGTACAAATTACAAAAAAATCCAGAAGTAAAAATAATACAACCAAGAACTACAAGACCCTGAAAAGAAAAGCAAAAGCGATCAAGTCCGATCTGGATGGTGGCCTAGATCCCACCGCCGCACGCCACCATCCCGCTCGACGACGACGGCTATCTCCTGGCTCCCGATCTGTATGGAGGCGCAGAGGGGCAGTAGGAGGGAGCCTGCCTGGATGCCGTCGGGGGTTGAGGAGGAAGGAGCGCAGAGGAGCGGCCGAGCGGAAGATGGTGTGCGTGGGGGAAGAGGAGGCGACAGAGAGGCAGCCAGGGAAAGAGGCGCTCGGGCGCGCGTCGATGATGTGCAAGACGGGGAGAACTCTAAGGAGGCGACGGGATCGAGCGGCGACGCAGGCGGCGGCGGAAGGAGCGCCTAGATCTCGCGTCCACCGTCGCCGGGAACTTGATCGCCATCTCGTGCTCCCTGCGGATGGCTCGCCGTTGTTGGTGCCATGATTCATGGGGCCACCGCCGGGCTCTGGTGTGGAGCGGAGAGGGAGAGTGAGGGGAAGGGGTTAGGGCTTTCTGATTCGGGGAGTGGGAGTGGATAGAGGGAGATAGCAGGTGACGGGCTGGGTTGGCTAGGTTGGGCGCGTGCGAGGCCAAAAGGGTGGTCCGCGGGGTTACCCCTGGCGAAATCAATCTGCAGGCGCCTGGGGTATTTTCCAGTCCACGTTATCCCCGGCGAATTCCATTCGGAGGCGCCGGCGGTACAAGGCGTTACCCCCGGCGAATTCCAACTGAAGGCGCCATCGGTAATTGGAGGCCCATCCTGGGGCCGCGGCTCAACTTACCCCCGGCACTTTCCGTACTGTTTCGCCGGCGGTAATGGGGCTATCCCCGGCGAGCCCAACTGCACTCTCTGGCGGTACCGCGAGATGGGCCTCGAAGGACTTACCGCCGGCCACTTTGAATCGGATTCGCCGGCGGTAATATGTGCGACTATAAGGTTATTTCTAATTGAATGCTCGTGCTTCGCCACAGTTCAAAAAATTTATTCAACTGGTAGAATAAATTGATAAGAAAAACTAAAAGACTATGTGGCGTCTTTGCGAAGGGAGCCACGTAAAAGGATTAGAAGCGTGAAATAATTTGGCCGGATGGTCATTTCGTGCAATTTTTACCTAAAAGGATTATTTTTGTGTAGATCGCCTACTAAAACCATCTTTAACAAAAATTAATAACAGCGGAAAGCATTCAGTTAATCGTATTCCAAATATTCATATATATTCGATGGTAAACAAAACTAAACAAAATTCATACATTAGGAAATCGTCTGATTCCAGGAATCAAGAGCTACACGTGCATAAAACATAAGAATCATCCTAGCTACATCTCACGGCCTTCTGCCACACAAAAAACTTTGCAAGAAGACATGTCAGATCTCTAAATACTTTATTGATCTGTTATACAATCATCTGATGCCAAGAACTAAACGCACATAGAACGTAAAAAAATACTCTATATCCTAGTTACACATCTCAGTGCCTTCTGTGACCGAAAAACTTGCAAGAAGACATCGTCATATCTCTAAATCCACTTCAAGGAGCTGCGACGCGGCAAGACGACCTTGGAGCGGCCCCGGCTGCTTCGCCTTCTGATCACTGGTGCGACGAGGACGGCATCTTCTTCACCTGATCCCTGGCGACGCGCACGCCGCGGAAGGGGTTGTCGCGCGGGAAGCCGCCGTTGTACATGACCTCCAAGTAGCCGTCCTCTGCATCGGAGACGACGACGGCGCTGAGCATGATAAAGATTCGCACGCCCCTGGGCGTCGTTCCCGTCGGCGTCCGCACGCGCACCGTTGTTCCTTTCTGGATGGGCTCGTAGTCGGCCGAAGACATGACAAGTGGTGGCGTTGCTCGGGAGATCGTCGCAGACGATTTTTTGTAGACCACTCTGGTTGGTGCGTGCGAGATCGGCGCGGGTGACTTCTTGGTCGCCGCTTCGGCCGGCTTGTGCGACATCGGCAGGAACGGCTTCTTCTTCGCCGCTCCGGCTCGCTCGTCCAGGATCGACGCGGGCGGCTTCTGGATTCCCCCGCTGGTGACGCCGGAAACCTTCTTCATGGCGAACGGTATCAGCGGGTCTCGGCGCTTCAGGGCAGTGCATCTCGGTGTAAGTTCTCCCAGCGGAATAGCCTGAAGCTTCACGATGGCCGCCGCGGCTGGCTTGCGGGGGATCAGCGCGGGCGTCTTCTTCTGGATAACTGCTCCAGTTGCTGCTTTGGGGGTCGGCGGTGGAGGAGATGATTTCTTCATGATTCCTCCCTTTGCCACAGTGGCGAGCTTCCGGCGCCGATCGAGCTCGCGGTGGATCTCGCGCAGGGCGGCGGACGGGCGCTTCGGCATGAGAGCAGGCATGGCGATGGATGAACACGAAGGAGATGGGGAGTGGATGGATGGTGCGGAACTTTGGGGGCGGTAGCAAGGACTATATGGATGAGTGTCACCGAGTTGGTGTCGGGAAAGGGAAGCGTAGGAACCAAGCAGATGGCGGGGAAGATCAAATACGATTCGGATTTTGAAAATTTTGATCGGACTGATGGCCCAATTAGTTTCGGTAAGCATCATCTATGGGTCGGTTTTGGTAATACAACTATGCCGCGTCGAAGGCCCGAATCCGAGACGAGGTAGGAGTCTTTTCCAGCACCTATGGCACTTCGCACCGTGGTGCCATCGAAGAAACCATCCGCAGGCTCCGCCGTGAGCTAGAGAGCCAGAGGAGGGCCACCAAGAACAAGTCGCCGCTGAGCCACACAGAGAAGCCGGCGACGCTGCCCGGAGGAATCGTGCTCGGACGCCGACCGGTCAGTCGTTCGCTTCCACCGCTTCCCGTTTCAGCAACGACGCAGCCGCAGCAGTGCCACCAGCTCCGCGCCGCGTCGGCGGTGTCGAAGCCGGCCTCGAGCACGCACGGACGGACTCGCGGGCGCCCTCTGTCTCCCGTTCGCGCCACGACGCGGCAACACCACAAGCCAGAAAGGTCGTCAAGAAACTGTTAGAAAAATACGTTAAGTTGGATGACATATTCCTAATCCTCTAAATCGTGAATTGTGGAGGGCGAGCGCTGAGCGTCCCCCGAGAATCAGAAATCTGATTCGCCGGGTCCCCAGTCGTTGGATCGGTCTATGTGGACCGTTTTGGGGCGTATGATCAAAGCATCACCTCACTTTCCCGCTTTTCTTTTGCTACCATGATGTACCAAAATAGCAAAAAACGGTTCAATTGTAGCAAACTCTATTTTTCACCAAAAATCCCACTTTTGCTTCCATAAATGCACCATTGTAGCAAAACTAATCCAATTGTAGCAAAAAAGGTTCACCCCTAAAAAAACACAGAACTCGCCGGAGACTCACCGGAGACCGCCGGAGATCTCGCTGGAGACCACGTAGCAAAAACGTTACGCTATTGTAGCAAAAATAATCTGCCAATGTAGCAAAAGCGACCCAAATCAGAGACATCGTTGGTGGCATCTCCGGAGATCTCGCCGGAAAACCTCGTCGGAGAATGGGTAGCAAAAAAAATGCTAAAGTAGCAACAATATAGAAGAAAAGTAGCAAAATACAGAGGACGTTGTAGCATCCCCGCATGTGCCTTGGCAGCGCACAAGGCACCTACACAATGGTAGCAGCCGCCCCATGGCTTGGTAGCAATGCGTCTCCACGATGGGAGCAGCCCTGCAGTGGACTGAAGCAGCGGAGGCCCATGGCGGCGCGACTTGCAGCGACGGCGGCGGGAGTCATGGCGGCGGCGGCGAGAGCCATGGCGGTGCGCCTTGCAGCAACGACAGAGGGAGGCCCATGGCAGCGCGACATGGTGGCTCAGGAGGAGGCTCCCTTGCCGCCGGCGTGCCGCACGTCGTCCGCCTCCACATCGATATCGCGGGCGGCGCGGGGGCGCGGGCGCGACGGCGATGGGGCCCGGCGGAGATGGCGCGGGGCGCAACAGGGGGCTACGACGGCGCTGCAGGGGTGGCGCGGGGCGGCGTAGTGGCGCAGGAGGAGGCTCCCTTGCCGCCGGCGTGCCGCGCGTCGTCCGCCTCCACCGCGATATCGCGGGGCGGCGCGGGCGCGACGGCGATGGGGCCCGACGGCGGTGGCGCGGGACACAGCGGGGGTGGCGCGTGGTGGCGCAGGGGCGCGAGGCGCGGCGGCGATGGTGCGGCGCGCTCTATTTGGGGACAGAGAGAGAGAGAAGAAGACAAGGGAGAGGATGAGAACGTGGGTGGACCCCACAGGGACGTGGCGTGCGTGGAGGCGGGGGATTAGAACGCTGTTCCCCCGGGGGAACGTCAGCGTTTTCCATTGTGGAGAGTATTTATTTACGTGATCTCCTATTACGTGATCTCCTATTTATAATTGGATCGGTCTATGTGGACCGTCTCCCCCTCTTCCTGCTGGTGACGGGCCTCCTCCCGGTGAGGGCGTTGGGTGGCCGTGGCACCCTCCAGCTGATGGGTTCATTGCATAGAAAACAAAAAATTTCCTATCGCAAAGACGAACAAATCCAAGATCTAATCTATGGAAAAGCCAAGATCTAATCTACAAGATCGGAGCAACGAGATGGAGATGAGACTAACCCTCGAAGATTCCAAAGCTTACGAGATTAATCTCGTTGTTGGTGTAGACGATCGTCCCGGTGCTGCAATCCGGCAGCACTTCCGTACTCGGTCGCGCGTACGGTGTCGATGAAGCCCGTCCTCTCCCCGTTCCAGCGGGCAGCGGAGGTGTGGTAGATCTCCTCCAAGTTCCAGCAGCACGACGGCGTGGTGGTGGTGGTGGAGGAAGAAAAGCTACAGGGCTTCGCCTAAGCCGGAGCAGCGTATGGAGGAGGAGAGGGGCGGCCAGAGGAGGAGGCAATGGTTGGGGTCGCCCCCTGCCCTCTCCCCTCTTTATATAGGGGGAGGGTCGGCTGGGGTGGCCCCCTGCCTCCCAAACCCATCTAGGGCTGGCGCACAAGGGGGGAGGGGGAAACTTCCCCCCCAAGTTGACCCCCCCTAGGGTTTTGGGGAAACCCTAGGGGTTGGCCGCCTGGGCCTTGAGGCTTGGTGCGCCTGGCCCATTAGGGCTGGGCAGCACCCCCTCGGCCCATGTGGGCCCCTCCTAGGTCGTGGGCCCCATGGTGGACCCCTTCGGAACCTTCTAGAACCTTCCGGTCTTCCACCGGAAAAATTCCGAACTTTTCCGAAACCTAGAAATCAACTTCCCTTATATGAATCTTATTCTCCGGGCCATTCCGGACCTCCTCGTGATGTCCTGGATCCCATCCGAGACTCCGAACAAACTTCGTCTCCATACCATATTCCAAATCTACTTATGCGACATCGAACCTTAAGCGCGTCACCCTACGGTTCGTGAACTATGCAGACATGGTCGAGACTCCTCTCCGAGCAATAACCAATAGCGGGATCTAGAGATCCGTAATGGCTCCCACATATTCAACGATAACTTAGTGATCGATTGAACCATTTACATACGATGCCGATTCCCTTTGTCACGCGATATTTTATTTGTTTGAGGTTCGATCATCGGTATCTCCATACCTTGTTCGACCTCGTTACCGACAATTACTCTTTACTCGTACCATGGTATGTCATCTCTTGTGATCCAATCACATGCTTGCAAGCTAATCAGACGACATTCCACCGAGAGGGCCCAGAGTATATCTATCCGTCATCAGGATGGACAAATCCCACTATTTATCCATATGCATCAACTCACACTTTCCGAATACTTAATCTCATCTTTATAACCACTCATTTACGTAATGACGTTTGATGTAATCAAAGTACCCTTCCGATGTAAGTGATTTACATACTCTCATGGTCGAAGGACTTAGGCAACTATGTATCGAAAGCTTATAGCAAATTGAACTTAATGACTTGATCTTATGCTACGCTTATTTGGGTGTGTGTCCATTATATCATTCTTCTAATTATATAACCTTGTTATTAATAACATCCAATATTCATGATCACGAAACCATGATCATCCATTAATCAACAAGCTAGTTATACAAGAGGCTTACTAGGGACTCCTTGTTGTTTACATAACACACATGTATCAATGTTTCGGTTAATACAATTATAGCATGGTATGCAAACATTTATCATAAACACAAAGATATTATAATAACCACTTTATTATTGCCTATTGGGCATATCTCCAACAGTCTCCCACTTGCACTAGAGTCAATAATCTAGATTACATTGTAAGGTACCTAACACCCATGGCATTCTGGTGTTGGTCATGCTTTGCCCTAGGGAGAGCTTTAGTCAACGGATCTGCCACATTCAGATCTGTGTGTACTTTGCAAATCTCTACTTCACCATCTTCGATGTACTCGCGAATCGAATGAAAACGCAGCTTGATATGCTTTAGCTTCTTGTGTGACCTTGGTTCCTTTGCATTGGCGATGGCACCTGTGTTGTCACAATAGATGACTAACCGGTCCAATGCACTAGGAACCACACCAAGCTCAACAATGCACCTCTTCATCCATACCGCTTCCGATGAAGCCTCCGAAGCTTCTATATATTCAGATTCAGTTGAAGATTTCGCCACCGTGCACTGCTTGGAACTGCTCCAGCTTACTGCAGCACCATTCAGTATAAACACGTACCCAGACTGAGACTTAGAGTCATCAGGATCAGTGTTCCAACTTGCATCGGTGTAACTGGTTACAACGAGCTCTTGGTCACCGCCATAACAAAGAAACATATCCTTAGTCCTTTTCAAGTACTTCAGGATATTCTTGACCGCTGTCCAGTGTTCCATTCCTGGATCACTCTGATATCTGCTGGTCAAACTAACATCATGTGCGATATCCGGTCTAGTACACAGCATAACATACATGATAGAGCCTACTGCCGAGGCATAGGGGATCTTGTTCATCCTCTCTCAAGGTTCTGCCGTAGCCGGACCTTGAGTCTTACTCAAGACCTTACCTGGCAATATAGGCAAGAACCCTTTCTTGCTTTCATCCATTCTAAACTTCTTTAGAATCTTGTCCAGGTATGTACTCTGTGAAAGCCCTATTAGGCGTCTTGATCTATCTCTATAAATCTTGATGCCTAAATTGTACGCTGCTTCACCAAGGTCTTTCATTGAAAAACACTTATTCAATTAACCTTTAATACTGCTTAATAGTTCTATATCATTCCCAATCAATAATATGCCATCTACGTATAATATCAGGAACGCTACAGAGCTCCCACTCACTTTCTTGTAAATACAGGCCTCACCATGAGTCTGTACAAACCCGAAGTCTTTGATCACCTTATCAAAGCGTCGGTTCCAACTCCGGGATGCTTGCTTCAGTCCATAAATGGAACGCTGAAGTTTGCATACCTTGTCGAGCATTTTTAGGATCGACAAAACCTTTGGGTTGTACCATATACAACTCTTCCTCAATATCACCATTAAGGAACGCCGTTTTGACATCCATCTCGCCAAATCTCATAATCGAAAAATGCAGCTATTGCTAACAAAATCCTCACGAGACTTTAGCTTCGCTACGGGTGAGAAAGTCTCATCGTAGTCAACTCCTTGAATTTGTCGGAAACCCTTTGCGACAAGTCAAGCTTTATAGACAGTAATATTACCATCAACATCTGTTTTTCTTTTGAAGATTGATGCGTGTAGTTGACACGTCCGTTGGGAACCCCAAGAGGAAGGTGTGATGCGCACAGTAACAACTTTCCCTCAGTAAGAAACCAAGGTTTAATCGAACCAGTAGGAGCCAAGAAGCACGTCGAAGGTTGATGGCGGCAGGATGTAGTGCGGCGCAACACCAGGGATTCCGGCGCCAACGTGGAACCTGCACAACACAACCAAAGTACTTTGCCCCAACGAAACAGATGAGGTTGTCAATCTCACCGGCTTGTCTGTAACAAAGGATTAGATGTATAGTGTGGATGATGATTGTTTGCGAGAAAACGAGTAGAACAAGTATTGCAGTAAATTGTATTCAATGTAAAAGAATGGACCGGGGTCCACAGTTCACTAGAGGTGTCTCTCCCATAAGATAAATAGCATGTTGGGTGAACAAATTACAGTCGGGCAATTGACAAATAGAGAGGGCATGACCATGCACATACATGATATGATGAGTATAGTGAGATTTAATTGGGCATTACGACAAAGTACATAGACCGCTATCCAGACATGCATCTATGCCTAAAAAGTCCACCTTCGAGGTTATCATCCGAACCCCTTCCAGTATTAAGTTGCAAACAACGAGACAATTGCATTAAGTATGGTGCGTAATGTAATCAATAACTACATCCTCGGACATAGCATCAATGTTTTATCCCTAGTGGCAACAAGCACATCCACAACCTTAGAACTTTACGTCACATCGTCCCGCATTTAATGGAGGCATGAACCCACTATCGAGCATAAATACTCCCTCTTGGAGTTAAGAGTAAAAACTTGGCCAGAGCCTCTACTAATAACGGAGAGCATGCAAGATCATAAACAACACATAGGTAATAGAATGATAATCAACATAACATAGTATTCTCTATCCATCGGATCCCGACAAACACAACATATAGCATTATAGATAGATGATCTTGATCATGTTAGGCAGCTCACAAGATCCAACAATGAAGCACATAAGGAGAAGACGACCATCTAGCTACTGCTATGGACCCATAGTCCAGGGGTGAACTACTCACTCATCACTCCGGAGGGGATCATGGCGGTGAAGAGTCCTCCGGGAGATGATTCCCCTCTCCGGCAGGGTGCCGGAGGCGATCTCCTGAATCCCCCGAGATGGGATTGGCGGCGGCGGCGTCTCAGTAAGGTTTTCCGTATCGTGGCTCTCGGTACTGGGGGTTTCGCGCCGAAGACTTTAAGTAGGCGGAAGGGCGGAGTCGGGAGAGTCACGGGGGCCCCACACGCTAGGGCCACGCGGGCCCCCTCTAGGCCGCGCCGCCCTAGTGTGGCGGCGCCCCGTGGCCCCACTTCGTCTCCCCTCCGGTCTTCTGGAAGCTTCGTGTAATAATAGGCCCATGGGCGTTGATTTCGTCCAATTCCGAGAATATTTCCTTACTAGGATTTCTGAAACCAAAAACAGCAGAAAACAGCAACTGGCTCTTTGGCATCTCGTTAATAGGTTAGTGCCGGAAAATGCATAAATATGACATAAAGTATGCATAAAACATGTAGATATCATCAATAATGTGGCATGGAACATAAGAAATTATCGATACGTCGGAGACGTATCAGCATACCCAAGCTTAGTTCTCGCTCGTCCCGAGCGAGTAAACGATAACAAAGATAATTTCCGGAGTGACATGCCATCATAACCTTGATCATACTATTGTAAGCATATGTAATGAATGCAGCGATCAAAATAATGGTAATGACATGAGTAAACAAATGAATCACAAAGCAAAGACTTTTCATGAATAGTACTTTCAAGACAAGCATCAATAAGTCTTGCATAAGAGTTAACTCATAAAGCAATAAATCAAAGTAAAGGTATTGAAGCAACACAAAGGAAGATTGAGTTTCAGCGGTTGCTTTCAACTTATAATATGTATATCTCATGGATATTGTCAATGTAAAGTAATATAACAAGTGCAATATGCAAGTATGTAGGAATCAATGCACAGTTCACACAAGTGTTTGCTTCTTGAGGTGGAGAGAGATAGGTGAACTGACTCAACATAAAAGTAAAAGAAAGTCCCTTCGCAGAGGGAAGCATTGATTGCTATATTTGTGCTAGAGCTTTGGTTTTGAAAACAAGAAACAATTTTGTCAACGGTAGTAATAAAGCATATGTGTTATGTAAATTATATCTTACAAGTTGCAAGCCTCATGCATAGTATACTAATAGTGCCCGCACCTTGTCCTAATTAGCTCGGATTACCGGGATTATCATCGCAATACACATGTTTTAACCAAGTGTCACAAAGGGGTACCTCTATGCCGCTCGTACAAAGGTCTAAGGAGAAAGCTCGCATTTGGATTTCTCGCTTTTGATTATTCTCAACTTAGACATCCATACCGGGACAACATAGACAACAGATAATGGACTCCTCTTTAATGCATAAGCATGTAGCAACAATTAATGTTCTCATATGAGATTGAGGATGTATGTCCAAAACTGAAACTTCCACCATGATTCATGGCTTTAGTTAGCTGCCCAATGTTCTTGTCTAACATTATGCATGCTCTAACCATTAAATGAGTGGTAAATCTCCCTTACTTCAGACAAGACGGACATGCATAGCAACTCACATGATATTCAACAAAGAGTAGTTGATGGCGTCCCCAAGAACATGGTTATCGCACAACAAACAACTTAATAAGAGATAAAGTGCATAAGTACATATTCAATACCACAATAGTTTTTAAGCTATTTGTCCCATGAGCTATATATTGCAAAGGTAAAGAATGGAAATTTTAAAGGTAGCACTCAAGAAATTTACTTTGGAATGGCGGAGAAATACCATGTAGTAGGTAGGTATGGTGGACACAAATGGTATAGTGGTTGGCTCAAGGATTTTGGATGCATGAGAAGTATTCCCTCTCAATACAAGGTTTAGGCTAGCAGGGTTATTTGAAACAAACACAAGGATGAACCGGTGCAGAAAAACTTACATAAAAGACATATTGTAAACATTATAAGACTCTACACCGTCTTCCTTGTTGTTCAAAACTCAATACTAGAAATTATCTAGACTTTAGAGAGACCAATTATGCAAACCAAATTTTAGCAAGCTCCATGTATTTCTTCATTAATGGGTGCAAAGTATATGATGCAAGAGCTTAAACATGAGCACAACAATTGCCAAGTATCAAATTATTCAAGAAATTTTAGAATTACTACATGTAGCATTTCCCGATTCCAACCATATAACAATTTAACGAAGAAGATTCAACCTTCGCCATGAATACTATGAGTAAAGCCTAAGGACATATTTGTCCATATGAAACAGCGGAGCGTGTCTCTCTCCCACACAATGAATGCTAGGATCCATTTTATTCAAACAAAAACAAAAACAAAAACAAACCGACGCTCCAAGCAAAGCACATAAGATGTGATGGAATAAAAATATAGTTACAGGGGAGGAACCTGATAATGTTGTCGATGAAGAAGGGGATGCCTTGGGCATCCCCAAGCTTAGACGCTTGAGTCTTCTTAAAATATGCAGGGGTGAACCACCGGGGCATCCCCAAGCTTAGAGCTTTCACTCTCCTTGATCATAATGTATCATTTCCCTCTCTTGATCCTTGAAAACTTCCTCCACACCAAACTCAAAACAACTCATTAGAGGGTTAGTGCACATTAAAAATTTACATGTTCAGAGGTGACATAATCATTCTTAACACTTCTGGACATTGCACAAAGCTACTGGACATTAATGGAACAAAGAAATTCATCCAACATAGCAAAAGAGGCAATGCGAAATAAAAGGCAGAATCTGTCAAAACAGAACAGTTCGTAAAGACGAATTTTAAAGTGGCACCAGACTTGCTCAAATGAAAATGCCCAAATTGAATGAAAGTTGCGTACGTATCTGAGGATCACTCACGTAAATTGGCATAATTTTATGAGTTACCTAAAGAGAATTAGGCCCAGATTCTTGACAGCAAAGAAATCTGTTTCTGCGCAGTAATCCAAATCTAGTATGAACCTTACTATCAACGACTTTACTTGGCACAACAATGCACAAAACTAATATAAGGAGAGCTTGCTACAGTAGTAACAACTTCCAAGACACAACAAAACAGTAGCAAAATAAAAACATGGGTTATCTCCCAAGAAGTTCTTTCTTTATAGCCATTAAGATGGGCTCAGTAATTTTAATGATGCACTCGCAAGAAATAAGAGTTGAAGCAAAAGAGAGCATCAAGAAGCAAATTCAAAACACATTTTAAGCCTAACCCACTTCCTATGAAAAGGAATCTTGTAAATAAACAAGTCATTGAAGAACAAAGTGAATAGCATAGGAAGACAAAACAAGTGTAACTTCAAAAATTTCAGCATATAGAGAGGTGTTTTAATAACATGAAAATTTCTACAACCATATTTTCCTCTCTCATAATAATTTCCAGTAGCATCGTGAACAAACTCAACAATATAACTGTCACATAAAGCATTCTTATCATGAGTCTCATGCATAAAATAATTACTACTCCCAACATAAGCATAGTCATTCTTATTAATTGTAGTGGGAGCAAATTCAACAAAGTAGCTATCATTATTATTCTCATCACCATAATCATCAAATGTAGGAGGCATAGTATAACCATAATAAACTTTGTCCTCAATAGTAGGTGGCACCAAAATACCACTATCATCATAAATGGGAGGAAAGGTGTCATCAAAGTAAATTCTCTCCTCCATGCTTGGGGGACTAAAAATATCATGCTCATCAAAACCAGCTTCCCCAAGCTTAAATTCTTCCATAGCATTGGCAATAATAGTGTTCAAAGAGTTCATGCTAATAACATTGCTACAACAAAATTCCATGGGTTTTTTAATTTTCTCTTCAAACACCTCATGTCCTAACTCAAGATAAATACTATAAAGATCTCTAATATTTTTGTTGTTTTCCATTAAGCCTAACTAGTGAAATCACACAACTTAGTGTTCTCAGGAGTATTCATTTTAGCAGTAGTAAATAAAGAAAACTAAATAAAGTAGAGTAAATGCAAGTAACTAATTTTTTTGTGTTTTTGATATAGAGATCAAGACGGTAAATAAAGTAAAGCTAGCAACTAATTTTTTTGTGTTTTATTTTAGTGCAGCAAACAAAGTAGTAAATAAAATAAAGCAAGACAAAAACAAAGTAAAGAGATTGGAAGTGGAGACTCCCCTTGCAGCGTGTCTTGATCTCCCCGGCAACGACGCCAGAAATTTGCTTGATGCGTGTAGTTGACACGTCCGTTGGGAACCCCAAGAGGAAGGTGTGATGCGCACAGTAGCAAGTTTCCCTCAGTAAGAAACCAAGGTTTAATCGAACCAGTAGGAGCCAAGAAGCACGTGGAAGGTTGATGGCGGCGAGATGTAGTGTGGCGCAACACCAGGGATTCCGGCGCCAACGTGGAACCTGCACAACACAACCAAAGTACTTTGCCCCAACGAAACAGTGAGGTTGTCAATCTCACCGGCTTGCTGTAACAAAGGATTAGATGTATAGTGTGGATGATGATTGTTTGCGAGAAAACGATAGAAGAAGTATTGCGATAGAATTGTATTCAATGTAAAAGAATGGACCGGGGTCCACAGTTCACTAGAGGTGTCTCTCCCATAAGATAAATAGCATGTTGGGTGAACAAATTACGGTCGGGCAATTGACAAATAGAGAGGGCATGACCATGCACATACATGATATGATGAGTATAGTGAGATTTAATTGGGCATTATGACAAAGTACATAGACCGCTATCCAAGCATGCATCTATGCCTAAAAAGTCCACCTTCGAGGTTATCATCTGAACCCCTTCCAGTATTAAGTTGCAAACAACGGACAATTGCATTAAGTATGGTGCGTAATGTAATCAATAACTACATCCTCGGACATAGCATCGATGTTTTATCCCTAGTGGCAACAAGCACATCCACAACCTTAGAACTTTCCATCATCGTCCCAGATTTAATGGAGGCATGAACCCACTATCGAGCATAAATACTCCCTCTTGGAGTTAAGAGTAAAAACTTGGCCGAGCCTCTACTAATAACGGAGAGCATGCAAGATCATAAACAACACATATGTAATAGATTGATAATCAACATAACATAGTATTCTCTATCCATCGGATCCCGACAAACACAACATATAGCATTACAGATAGATGATCTTGATCATGTTAGGCAGCTAACAAGATCCGACAATGAAGCACATAAGGAGAACACGACCATCTAGCTACTGCTATGGACCCATAGTCCAGGGGTGAACTACTCACTCATCACTCCGAAGGCGATCATGGCGGTGAAGAGTCCTCCGGGAGATGATTCCCCTCTCCGGCGGGGTGCCGGAGGCGATCTCTCGAATCCCCCGAGATGGGATTGGCGGCGGCGGCGTCTCGATAAGGTTTTCCGTATCGTGGCTCTCGGTACTGGGGGTTTCGCGACGAAGACTTTAAGTAGGCGGAAGGGCGGAGTCGGGAGAGTCACGGGGGCCCCCACACGCTAGGGCCGCGCGGGCCCCCTCTAGGCCGCGCCGCCCTAGTGTGGCGGCGCCCCGTGGCCCCACTTCGTCTCCCCTCCGGTCTTCTGGAAGCTTCGTGTAAAAATAGGCCCCTGGGCGTTGATTTCGTCCAATTCCGAGAATATTTCCTTACTAGGATTTCGAAACCAAAAACAGCGAGAAAACAACAAGCGGCTCTTCGGCATCTTGTTAATAGGTTAGTGCCGTAAAATGCATAAATATGACATAAAGTATGCATAAAACATGTAGATATCATCAATAATGTGGCATGGAACATAAGAAATTATCGATACGTCGGAGACGTATCAAAGATCCATTTATTCTCGACAGCCTTGCGGCTATCAGGTAAGTCTACCAAAGTCCATACTTGGTTATTGATGTCTACGGGTGCTTCTATTCTTGTAGACAGTGTTGGGCCTCCAAGAGCAGAGGTTTGTAGAACAACAGCAAGTTTCCCCTTAAGTGGATCACCCAAGGTTTATCGAACTCAGGGAGGAAGAGGTCAAAGATATCCCTCTCAAGCAACCCTGCAACCACAAAGCAAGAAGTCTCTTGTGTCCCCAACACACCTAATACACTTGTCAGATGTAAAGGTGCACTAGTTCGGCGAAGAGATAGTGAGATGCAAGTAATATGGATGAGTATGAGTGGTAATAGTAATCTGAATAAAATATGGCAGCGAGTAAACATGCAACAAAACAAGTAAACAAACGGAGATTCGATGCTTGGAAGCAAGGCCTAGGGATCCTGCTTTCACTAGTGGACACTCTCAACAATGATCACATAATAGGACTACTCTACACCCTCTTGTTGGATGATGAACACCACTAATTGTGTAGGATTACACGAACCCTCAATGCCGGAGTTAACAAGCTCCACAATATTCAATGTTCATATTTAAATAACCTTAGAGTGCAAGATAGATCAACACAATTACACCGAGTACTAACATAGCATGCACACTGTCAACATCAGCTATGAAAGGGGAATAGATCGCATCAATACCATCATAGTAATAGTTAACTTCATAATCTACAAGAGATCACAATCATAGCATATACCAAGTACTTCATGATGCACACACTGCCAACATTACATCATGGAGGAGGAATAGACTACTTTAATAACATCACTAGAGTAGCACATAGATGATATTCAACTAGATCACAAAGAGAGAGAGATGAACCACATAGCTACAGCGGAGCCCTCAGCCCCGGGGGTAGATTACTCCCTCCTCATCATGGAGGCAGCGATGGCGGTGAAGATGGCGGTGGAGACGGCGGTGGAGATGGCTCCGGGGGCAATTCCCCGTCCCGGCAGGGTGCCGGAACAGAGACTTCTGTCCCCCGAATTGGAGTTTCGCGACGTGGCGGCGCCCCTGGAGTCTTTCTGGAGTTTCGTCAAAAGTTATCGAAGTTTTAGGTCACGACGGCTTAAATAGGCGAAGAATCGGAGTCGGAGGGGCCACGGGGTGGTGCCACCATAGGGGGGCGCGCCCCCCCCTTGGGCCGCGCGGCCAGGTGGTGTGGGCCCCCCCTGGCACCCCTCTGACTCTTCTCCGGTGCTCCGGAAGCTTCCGGGAATTATAAGGCCTTCGGTCTTGATTTCGTCCGATTCCGAAAATATTTCTTTACTAGGATTTCTGAAACCAAAAACAGCAGAAAACAGCAATCGGCACTTCGGCATCTTGTTAATAGGTTAGTTCCGGAAAATGCACGAATATGACATAAAGTGTGCATAAAACATGTAGGTATCATCAATAATATGGCATAGAACATAAGAAATTATCGATACGTCGGAGACGTATCAAGCATCCCCAAGCTTAGTTCTGCTCGTCCCGAGCAGGTAAAACGATAACAAAGATAATTTCTGAAGTGATATGCCATCATAACCTTGATCATACTATTTGTAAACATATGTAGTGGATGCAGCGATCAAAACAATGGTAATGACATGAGTAAACAAGTGAATCATAAAGCAAGGACTTTTCATGAATAGTACTTCAAGACAAGTATTAATAAGTCTTGCATAAGAGTTAACTCA
The DNA here is from genome assembly GCF_022539505.1 of Lolium rigidum. NCBI lineage: Eukaryota > Viridiplantae > Streptophyta > Magnoliopsida > Poales > Poaceae > Lolium > Lolium rigidum. Next base: position 247,335,868 of record NC_061514.1, on the reverse strand, counting down.
TAAAGCAATAAATCAAAGTAAAGGCATTGAAGCAACACAAAGGAAGATTAAGTTTCAGTGGTTGCTTTCAACTTGTAACATGTATATCTCATGGATAATTGTCAACATAGAGTAATATAACAAGTACAATATGCAAGTATGTAGGAATCAATGCACAGTTCACACAAGTGTTTGCTTCTTGAGGTGGAGAGAGATAGGTGAACTGACTCAACATAAAAGTAAAGAGAATGGTCCTTCAAAGAGGAAAGCATCGATTGCTATATTTGTGCTAGAGCTTTTATTTTGAAAACATGAAACAATTTTGTCAACGGTAGTAATAAAGCATATGAGTTATGTACATTATATCTTACAAGTTGCAAGTCTCATGCATAGTATACTAATAGTGCCCGCACCTTGTCCTAATTAACTTGGACTACCGGATCTTTGCAATGCACATGTTTTGACCAAGTGTCACAATGGGGTACCTCCATGCCGCTCGTACAAAGGTCTAAGGAGAAAGCTCGCATTTTGGATTTCTCGCTTTTGATTATTCTCAACTTAGACATCCATACCGGGACAACATGGACAACAGATAATGGACTCCTCTTTAATGCATAAGCATGTGGCAACAATTATTATTCTCATATGAGATTGAGGATATATGTCCAAACCGAAACTTCCACCATGAATCATGGCTTTAGTTAGCGGCCCAAAGTTCTTCTCTAACAATATGCATGCTCCAACCATGAAGGTGGTAGATCTCTCTTGCTTCGGACAAGACGGACATGCATAGCAACTCACATGATATTCAACAAAGAATAGTTGATGGCGTCCCCGAAACATGGTTATCGCACAACAAGCAACTTAATAAGAGATAAAGTGCATAAGTACATATTCAATACCACAATAGTTTTTAAGCTATTTGTCCCATGAGCTATATATTGCAAAGGTGAATGATGGAATTTTAAAGGTAGCACTCAAGCAATTTACTTTGGAATGGCGGATAAATACCATGTAGTAGGTAGGTATGGTGGACACAAATGGCATAGTGGTTGGCTCAAGGATTTTGGATGCATGAGAAGTATTCCCTCTCGATACAAGGTTTAGGCTAGCAAGGTTATTTGAAACAAACACAAGGATGAACGGTACAGCAAAACTCACATAAAAGACATATGGTAAACATTATAAGACTCCATACCGTCTTCCTTGTTGTTCAAAACTAAATACTAGATGTTATCTAGACTCTAGAGGAACCAAATATGCAAACCAAATTAGCAAGCTCTAAGTATTTCTTCATTAATGGGTGCAAAGTATATGATGCAAGAGCTTAAACATGAGCACAACAATTGCCAAGTATCACATTATCCAAGACATTATAGCAATTTACTACATGTATCATTTTCCAATTCCAACCATATAACAAATTAACGAAGAAGAAACTTCGCCATGAATACTATGAGTAGAGCCTAAGGACATATTTGTCCATATGCTACAGCGGAGCGTGTCTCTCTCCCATAAAGTGAATGCTAGGATCCATTTTATTCAAACAAAACAAAAAAAAAACAAAAAACAAATTGACGCTCCAAGCAAAGTACATAAGATGTGGCCGAATAAAAATATAGTTTCAGGGGAGGAACCTGATAATGTTGTCGATGAAGAAGGGGATGCCTTGGGCATCCCCAAGCTTAGACACTTGAGTCTTCTTAGAATATGCAGGGGTGAACCACCGGGCATCCCCAAGCTTAGAGCTTTCACTCTCCTTGATCATAGTATATCATCCTCCTCTCTTGACCCTTGAAAACTTCCTCCACACCAAACTCGAAACAAACTCATTAGAGGGTTAGTGCATAATCAAAAACTCACATGTTCAGAGGTGACACAATCATTCTTAACACTTCTGGACATTGCTCAAAGCTACTGGAAGGTAATGGAACAAAGAAATCCACCCAACACAGTGAAAGAAGCAATGTGAAATAAAAGGCAGAATCTGTCAAAAAGAACAGTCCAGTAAAGACGAATTTTAAAAGGGCACCAGACTTGCTCAAATGAAAATGCCCAAATTGAATGAAAGTTGCGTACATATCTGTGGATCACTCACGTAAATTGGCATAATTTTCTGAGTTACCTACAGAGAATTAGACCCAGATTCGTGACAGCAAAGAAATCTGTTTCTCGCAGTAATCCAAATCTAGTACTTACTTTACTATCAAAGACTTTACTTGGCACAACAAAACACAAAACTAAGATAAGGAGAGGTTGCTACAGTAGTAAACAACTTCCAAGACACAAATATAAAACAAAGTACTGTAGCAAAATAACACATGGGTTATCTCCCAAGAAGTTCTTTCTTTATAGCCGTTAAGATGGGCTCAGCAGTTTTAATGATGCACTTATAAGAAATAGTATTTGAAGCAAAAGAGAGCACCAAGAGGCAAATTCAAAACACATTTAAGTCTAACATGCTTCCTATGAAGAGGCATCTTGTACGCAAATGAATTCATGAAGAACAAAGTGACAAGCATAAGAGGATAAAACAAAAGTAACTTCAAGATTCTCAACATAAAGAGGGGAAACTTAATATTATTGAAATGCATATAACCATATTTCCCTCTCTCATAATAACTTTCAGTAGCATCATTGATGAAATCCACAATATATCCATCACTTAAAACATTCTTATCATGGTTCATATGCATAGAAGTATCATTAAATTTGGCATAAGAAGAGTTATTCTCATTAATAGTAATTGGAGTAAGATTATTATCAAGAATTTGAACATGGTAAACAAATTGCATATTAAGGGAATTGTTTTTAGTAATCCAATCATGACTATGACAAGTTTCATAAGGATAGTTAGAACCTATATCATAGCATTCTTTATAATAATCATCGGAGATCGGGGACACGGTGTCATCATAGGAAATAGAATAGTTATCTTTCACAGGTCGGTTTATCCGTGTCCACACCATCATTGTTATTAGAAGGAGATGTATCAAGAACATAATGACCAGTAGCTAAAGGATTTTCAAACACCTCTTCCCCAAGCTTAGAGCTTTCTATATCATTATGGGAGGAAGCATGGATAGTATCGACACTATGGCAATTATTATCATCATTTTCAGAATTAGTTTCCGGAGATTTGTAATATCAAAAGTAGTGTGCTCATTCAAATCATGATCGCTAATGTATGTAAAGGGCATAGGAAGATCATCGTATTCAGATTCATTGTCACAATAATCATTAGGAGCAACATACTTACGGTTACCTAGCGTTATCTCATTCACGCGGGGATACGCCGTTACCTCTTTCTTTTTATTCTCCTTCTTCTTCTTCTTCTTCTTCGTTCCCTTCTTCTTCTTCTTCTCTTCCTTCTCCTCGTCCTTTTTAGGAGGAAGAGGCTTGAAGGGTGGCTTGTCCGCATAACCTGATTTACTTTCAGAAACAATAGAAGAAACTTGGGAGGATCCCTCCTTTTCATTTATTAGTTGAAAACACACAGCGGTCCTATCATATTTTGGCAAGGTGTCATCTTCTAAAATATTT
>NC_061514.1:247315690-247332246 GCF_022539505.1 Lolium rigidum | reverse complement strand
GATAGTTCTATCCCTCCACTGATGGTAGGATGATAATAAGTGTTCATGAATGGGGAGATTTTGCTGAAAAGAAGGGATTAGCAGCTGGTCAAGTGGCGATGTTTCTCTTCCATCAATATGGTGATATCATCACACGTAGGCAGGGTGTCACCCCTGGACTATGGGTCCATAGCAGTAGCTAGATGGTTGTCTTCTCCTCATGTGCTTCATTGTCGGATCTTGTGAGCTGCCTAACATGATCAAGATCATCCATCTGTAATTCTATATGTTGTGTTTGTCGGGATCCGATGGATAGAGAATACTATGTTATGTTGATTATCAATCTATTACCTATGTGTTGTTTATGATCTTGCATGCTCTCCGTTATTAGTAGAGGCTCGGCCAAGTTTTTGCTCTTAACTCCAAGAGGGAGTATTTATGCTCGATATCTGGGTTCATGCCTCCATTAAATGCGGGACGATGGACAGAAAGTTCTAAGGTTGTGGATGTGCTGTTGCCACTAGGGATAAAACATTGATGCTATGTCCGAGGATGTAGTTATTGATTACATTACGCACCATACTTAATGCAATTGTCTATTGTTTTGCAACTTAATACTGGAAGGGGTTCGGATGATAACCTGAAGATGGACTTTTTAGGCATAGATGCATGCTGGATAGCGGTCTATGTACGTTGTCGTAATGCCCAATTAAATCTCACAATATTCATCATATCATGTATGTGCATTGTCATGCTCTCTTTATTTGTCAATTGCCCGACTGTAATTTGTTCACCCAACATGCTATTTATCTTATGGGAGAGACACCTCTAGTGAACTGTGGACCCCGGTCCATTCTTTTACATTGAATACAATCTACTTGCAATACTTGTTTTACTGTTCTTTGCAAACAATCATCATCCACACTATACATCTAATCCTTTGTTACAGCAAGCCGGTGAGATTGACAACCTCACTGTTTCGTTGGGGCAAAGTACTTTGGTTGTGTTGTGCAAGTTCCACGTTGGCGCCGGAATCCCTGGTGTTGCGCCGCACTACATCCCGCCGCCATCAACCTTCAACGTGCTTCTTGGCTCCTCCTGGTTCGATAAACCTTGGTTTCTTTCTGAGGGAAAACTTGCTACTGTGCGCATCATACCTTCCTCTTGGGGTTCCCAACGGACGTGTGCTGTACGCGTTATCAAGCATTTTTTCTGGCGCCGTTGCCGGGGAACTGAAGAAAAGTTACACCATAAAGATTTCTAACTCCCACGTCAACTACGCGCCAGCATTTTTTCTGGCGCCGTTGCCGGGGAGATCAAGACACGCTGCAAGGGGAGTCTCCACAATCCAATCTCTTTACTTTGTTTTTGTCTTGCTTTATTTTATTTACTTACTTTGTTTGCTGCATTATATCAAAACACAAAAAAATTAGTTGCTAGCTTTACTTTATTTACTGTCTTGCACTCTATATCAAAAACACAAAAAAATTAGTTACTTGCATTTATTTTATCTAGTTTGCTTTATTTACTACTGCTAAAATGGCCACCCCTGAAAATACTAAGTTGTGTGACTTCACAACCACAAATAATAATGATTTCTTATGCACACCTATTGCTCCACCTGCTACTACAGCAGAATTCTTTGAAATTAAACCTGCTTTACTTAATCTTGTTATGCGAGAGCAATTTTCACGGTGTTAGTTCTGATGATGCTGCTGCCCATCTCAATAATTTTGTTGAATTGTGTGAAATGCAAAAGTATAAAGATGTAGATGGTGACATTATAAAATTAAAATTGTTTCCTTTCTCATTAAGAGGGAGAGCTAAAGATTAGGTTGCTATCTCTCGCCTAAGAATAGTATTGATTCATGGACTAAATGCAAGGATGCTTTTATTGGTAGATATTATCCCCCTGCTAAAATTATATCTTTGAGAAGTAGCATAATGAATTTCAAGCAATTAGATAATGAACATGTTGCTCAAGCTTGGGAAAGAATGAAATCTTTGGTTAAAAATTGCCCAACCCATGGACTCGACTACTTGGATGATCATCCAAACCTTTTATGCAGGATCGAACTTTTCTTCGACGGAACCTATTGGATTCAGCTGCTGGAGGTACCTTTATGTCCATCACTCTTGGTGAAGCAACAAAGCTCCTTGATAATATGATGATTAATTACTCACGAATGGCACACGGAAAGAGCTCCACAAGGTAAGAAGGTAAATTCCGTCGAAGAAACCTCTTCCTTGAGTGATAAGATTGATGCTATTATGTCTATGCTTGTGAATGATAGGACTAATGTTGATCCTAATAATGTTCCGTTAGCTTCATTGGTTGCCCAAGAAGAACATGTTGATGTGAACTTCATTAAAAATAATAATTTCAACAACAATGCTTATCGGAACAATTCTAGTAATAACTATAGGCCATATCCTTATAATAATGGTAACGGTTATGGTAATTCTTATGGGAATTCTTACAACAATAATAGGAAAACACCCCCTGGACTTGAATCTATGCTTAAAGAATTTATTAGTAGACAAACTGCTTTTAACAAATCTGTTGAGGAAAAGCTCAATAAAATTGATATTCTCGCTTCTAAGGTTGATAGTCTTGCCTCTGATGTTGATCTTTTAAAATTGAAAGTTATGCCTAATAAGGATATTGAAAATAAAATTGTTACTACAGCAAATGCCATCCAAGTTAGAATTAATGAGAATATAAGATTGATGGCCGAATTGCATGCTAGGTGGGAAAGAGAAGAAAATGAAAAACTAGCTAAAGAGAACAATGTAGCTAAAGTTTGGACTATTACCACCACTAGTAATGTTAATGATTCACATGTTGCTGCACCTCCTACTATCATTGGTAAAATAATTGGTGTTGGCAATGTTACTACTCCTAGTGCGAAGCGTGCAAAATTACCTGAAACTGCTAAAACTGCTGAAATTGATAAAACTGCTGAAATTTTTCAAAATGTTGGGGATAGTGATCCCATTGCTGTAGATCATAATGGTTTAGATTTTGATGATTGACACATCTCTGAAGTCATAAAGTTCTTACAAAAGCTTGCTAAAAGTCCCAACGCTAGTGCTATAAATTTGGCTTTCACAAAACATATTACAAATGCTCTCATAAAAGCTAGAGAAGAGAAACTAAAACTTGAAACTTCTATTCCTAGAAAGCTAGAGGATGGTTGGGAGCCCATCATTAAGATGAAGGTCAATAACTTTGATTGTAATGCTTTATGTGATCTTGGTGCAAGTATTTCGTTATGCCCAAGAAAATCTATGATATGCTTGACTTGCCACCATTGAAGAATTGTTATTTGGATGTTAATCTTGTTGATAATGCTATAAAGAAACCTTTGGGGAGAATTGATAATGTTCGCATTACCGTTAACAATAACCTTGTCCCCGTTGATTTTATTGTCTTGGATATTGAATGCAATGCATCCTGTCCCATTATATTGGGAAGACCTTTTCGTCGAACTGTTGGTGCTACCATTGATATGAAGGAAGGTAATATTAAATATGAATTTCCTCTCAAGAAAGGTATGGAACACTTCCCTAGAAAGAGAATGAAGTTACCTTTTGATTCTATTATTAGAACAAGTTATGATGTTGATACTTCGTCTCTTGATAATACTTGATACACACTTTCTGCGCCTAGGCTGAAAGGCGTTAAAGAAAAGCGCTTATGGGAGACAACCCATGTTTTTACTACAGTATTTTTGTTTTATATTTGAGTCATGGAAGTTGTTTACTACTGTAGCAACCTCTCCTTATCTTAGTTTTGTGTATTGTTGTGCCAAGTAAAGTCGTTGATAGTAAGGTTCATACTAGATTTGGATTGCTGCAGCGATATGCATTTCTTTGCTGTCACGAATTTCGACCTGCCTCTCTGTAGGTAGCTCAGAAAAATATGCCAATTTACGTGCGTGATCCTCAGATATGTACGCAACTTTCATTCTATTTGGGCATTTTCATTTGAGCAAGTCTGGTGCCTCAATAAAATCCATCTTTACGGACTGTTCTGTTTTGACAGATTCTGCCTTTTATTTCGCATTGCCTCTTTTGCTATGGTGGATGAATTTCTTTGTTCCATTAATGTCCAAGTAGCTTTATGCAATGTCCGGAAGTGTTAAGAATGATTGTGTCACCTCTGAACATGTTAATTTTTATTGTACACTAACCCTCTAATGAGTTGTTTCGAGTTTGGTGTGGAGGAAGTTTTCAAGGATCAAGAGAGGGAAATGATGCAATATGATCAAGGAGAGTGAAAGCTCTAAGCTTGGGGATGCCCCGGTGGTTTACCCCTGCATATTCTAAGAAGACTCAAGCGTCTAAGCTTGGGGATTCCCAAGGCATCCCCTTCTTCATCGATAACATTATCAGGTTCCTCCCCTGAAACTATATTTTTATTCCGTCACATCTTATGTGCTTTACTTGGAGCGTCGGTTTGTTTTTGTTTTTGTTTTTGTTTGAATAAAATGTATCCTAGCATTCATTGTGTGGGAGAGAGACACGCTCCGCTGTTGCATATGAACAAATATGTCCTTAGGCTTTACTCATAGTATTCATGGCGAAGGTTGAATCTTCTTTGTTAAATTGTTATATGGTTGGAATCGGGAAATGCTACATGTAGTAATTCTAAAATGTCTTGAATAATTTGATACTTGGCAATTGTTGTGCTCATGTTTAAGCTCTTGCATCATATACTTTGCACCCATTAATGAAGAAACACCTAGAGCTTGCTAAATTTGGTTTGCATATTTGGTCTCTCTGAAGTCTAGATAATTTCTAGTATTGAGTTTTGAACAACAAGGAAGACGGTGTAGAGTCTTATAATGCTTACAATATGTCTTTTATGTGATTTTTGCTGCACCGGTTCATCCTTGTGTTTGTTTCAAATAAACCTTGCTAGCCTAAACCTTGTATCGAGAGGGAATACTTCTCATGCATCCAAAATCCTTGAGCCAACCACTATGCCATTTGTGTCCACCATACCTACCTACTACATGGTATTTCTCCGCCATCCCAAAGTAAATTGCTTGAGTGCTACCTTTAAAATTTCCATTCTTTACCTTTACAATATATAGCTCATGGGACAAATAGCTTAAAAACTATTGTGGTATTGAATATGTACTTATGCACTTTATCTCTTATTAAGTTGCTTGTTGTGCGATAACCATGTTTAATGGGGACGCCATCAACTACTCTTTGTTGAATATCATGTGAGTTGCTATGCATGTCCGTCTTGTCTGAAGTAAGGGAGATCTACCACTTTAATGGTTAGAGCATGCATATTGTTAGAGAAGAACATTGGGCCGCTAACTAAAGCCATGAATCATGGTGGAAGTTTCAGTTTTGGACATATATCCTCAATCTCATATGAGAACACTAATTGTTGCTACATGCTTATGCATTAAAGAGGAGTCCATTATCTCGTTGTCCATGTTGTCCCGGTATGGATGTCTAAGTTGAGAATAATCAAAAGCGAGAAATCCAAAATGCGAGCTTTCTCCTTAGACCTTTGTACGAAGCGGCATGGAGGTACCCCTTTGTGACACTTGGTTAAAACATGTGTATTGCGATGATCCCGGTAGTCCAAGCTAATTAGGACAAGGTGCGGGCACTATTAGTATACTATGCATGAGGCTTGCAACTTGTAAGATATAATTTACATAACTCATATGCTTTATTACTACCGTTGACAAAATTGTTTCATGTTTTCAAAATAAAAGCTCTAGCACAAATATAGCAATCGATGCTTTCCTCTTTGAAGGACCTTTCTTTTACTTTTATGTTGAGTCAGCTTCACCTATTTCTCTCCACCTCAAGAAGCAAACACTTGTGTGAACTGTGCATTGATTCCTACATACTTGCATATTGCACTTGTTATATTACTCTATGTTGACAATTATCCATGAGATATACATGTTACAAGTTGAAAGCAACCGCTGAAACTTAATCTTCCTTTGTGTTGCTTCAATGCCTTTACTTTGATTTATTGCTTTATGAGTTAACTCTTATGCAAGACTTATTGATGCTTGTCTTTAAGTACTATTCATGAAAAGTCTTTGCTTTATGATTCAGTTGTTTACTCATGTCATTACCATTTTTTTGATCGCTGCATTCATTACATATGTTTACAATAGTATGATCAAGGTTATGATGGCATGTCACTCCAGAAATTATCTTTGTTATCGTTTACCTCGCTCGGGACGAGCAGGAACTAAGCTTGGGGATGCTGATACGTCTCCAACGTATCGATAATTTCTTATGTTCCATGCCACATTATTGACGATATCTACATGTTTTATACACATTATATGTCGTATTTATGCATTTTCCGGCACTAACCTATTAACGAGATGCCGAAGAGCCAGTTGTTGTTTTCTGTTGTTTTTGGTTTCAGAAATCCTAGTAAGGAAATATTCTCGGAATTGGACGAAATCAACGCCCAGGGGCCTATTTTGCCACGAAGCTTCCAGAAGACCGAAGAGAAGACGGAGTGGGGCCACGGGGCGCCGCCACACTAGGGCGGCGCGGCCCAGGGGGGCCCGCGCGGCCCTGCTGTGTGGGGCCCCCGTGACCCCTCCGAAGCTGCCCTTCCGCCTACTTAAAGCCTCCGTCGCGAAACCCCCAGTACCGAGAGCCACGATACGGAAAACCTTCCAGAGACGCCGCCGCCGCCAATCCCATCTCGGGGGATTCAGGAGATCGCATCCGGCACCCTGCCGGAGAGGGGATTCATCTCCCGGAGGACTCTTCACCGCCATGGTCGCCTCCGGAGTGATGAGTGAGTAGTTCACCCCTGGACTATGGGTCCATAGCAGTAGCTAGATGGTTGTCTTCTCCTCATGTGCTTCATTGTCGGATCTTGTGAGCTGCCTAACATGATCAAGATCATCCATCTGTAATTCTATATGTTGTGTTTGTCGGGATCCGATGGATAGAGAATACTATGTTATGTTGATTATCAATCTATTACCTATGTGTTGTTTATGATCTTGCATGCTCTCCGTTATTAGTAGAGGCTCTGGCCAAGTTTTTGCTCTTAACTCCAAGAGGGAGTATTTATGCTCGATAGTGGGTTCATGCCTCCATTAAATCTGGGACAGTGACGGAAAGTTCTAAGGTTGTGGATGTGCTGTTGCCACTAGGGATAAAACATTGATGCTATGTCCGAGGATGTAGTTATTGATTACATTACGCACCATACTTAATGCAATTGTCTGTTGTTTTGCAACTTAATACTGGAAGGGGTTCGGATGATAACCTGAAGGTGGACTTTTTAGGCATAGATGCATGCTTGGATAGCGGTCTATGTACTTTGTCGTAATGCCCAATTAAATCTCACAATATTCATCATATCATGTATGTGCATTGTCATGCTCTCTTTATTTGTCAATTGCCCGACCGTAATTTGTTCACCCAACATGCTATTTATCTTATGGGAGAGACACCTCTAGTGAACTGTGGACCCCGGTCCATTCTTTTACATTGAATACAATCTCATCGCAATACTTGTTTTACTGTTCTTTGCAAACAATCATCATCCACACTATACATCTAATCCTTTGTTACAGCAAGCCGGTGAGATTGACAACCTCATCGTTTCGTTGGGGCAAAGTACTTTGGTTGTGTTGTGCAGAGTTCCACGTTGGCGCCGGAATCCTCGGTGTTGCGCTCGCACTACATCCCGCCGCCATCAACCTTCAAAGTGCTTCTTGGCTCCTCCTGGTTCGATAAACCTTGGTTTCTTTCTGAGGGAAAACTTGCTACTGTGCGCATCATACCTTCCTCTTGGGGTTCCCAACGGACGTGTGCTGTACACGTTATCAAGCATTTTTTCTGGCGCCGTTGCCGGGGAACTGAAGAAAAGTTACACCATAAAGATTTCTAACTCCCACGTCAACTACGCGCCAGTCGTCTGAGGTGCTCGCCGAAGTAGTGCCGGCTGAGGGTCTCGCCGGTGCAGGGCTTGATGAGGGGTCTCGCCGGAACTTGGCCGGATGAGGGGCGCGTAGGGGAGAAAGGAACCGAGTCGAGTTGGTGGCTGGTGCTAGGAGGTAGTTGGCGGTGTGCGCATGGCATGCGGTGGCGGGCGTAGGGGCGAGTCGGTGGTGGCTGAGAGAAGTGATACGGGAGGGATCCGGAGCGCGAGGAGGATAGAAGGGAGCTGGACGCCGCGAGAATGGAGACGGTGGCGGTTTTGAGGAGGACAGGATGGAGGATAGGCGTGGGCAGTCGTGCAGGGAGGGAGATGGGCAGGGCAGACGCAACTTTCTGAGTTTTTCTGAGGGTGAGACTATTTATCAACCCAGTTATTTTTATCAACCCACTTATTCTTTTTTTTACCAATATGTTAATCAATGTTTTATCAACTTGTTTTTCATGTCTAGCGTGTCTTACCATGTTCTTGGGCCGTCTCTTGTTTTTAGGCCCAGTCCAGTAAAACCTGTACAAAGCATGTGTCTTCTCGAACCGACGGAGACCCCACGCATCCAGTTTCTCCCATTTACAGTTCTGGTCGCTTGAGAAGAGGGAGAGGCGGTTGAAACCAGGAGGATAGGACGTTGTTGCAGGTTCAATCTCAAATCTTCGCCCATCGACTCTCTTTTCGATCTATATTTTCTTCTTAATCTCTTTTTCGCATTCCTGTTTTAGTTGCTTTTTTGTAGCGTTTTGCAAGTTCTTAGGGATTTTTACTGGAGGAACTAATCTATGTATCTCTGTTCCTTTTTTCTGCGGAATCTGAGTTGCCACTCAAGCGATTTCTTCTTCTCTTTTTGTTCGAATCTTATCCTAATCGACTATTCTCTTCTGCTCATCCATTTATACTATGAATCGATTTATTGATGTCGGAGTGTTTTTCCATTTCGCAGGTGAACAGTAAGTACGAAAAAAGGGGGTTTTTTTCTCTCTGCAGCTTTGTCGTTGTTCATCTTTTTTTGTCGGTGATCTGCTTCTGTCTCTAGGCGGTGAGAACTTCTCCTCCCTTTTTATGTATTTTTCATTACCTTTTATCTAGATTTTAACTTTCTAATCTTCATGTTTTTAGTATGCATTGTTCTTATTTCTAGGGGTAAGCCAAGAAATGAAATCCAATATTTTTTTGGTACTCTAATGGTCTTAAATCCAGGTTATTTTTGCCAGCAACAAAGTACATATCATGATAATTATCAACATTCATTCATTGTAGTCACCAAGGTGCTTTTTCTTTTAATAATCTGCTCATTGATGTTCTTCACCGTCAGTTATTTGGGGTTATTTTTTAGATGCACAACAGTTATACTTGTTATGTATGAAATTTTTTGTAAAGTAAATATCTTTTTATGTTCATGTTTTTGTTACACATTACTTTGCCTAGCAGTAAGCCAACAAATGTGATCCAATATATTCTTTTTCTCCAGCGCACTCCGCAACAAGTTATCTCCCTTTTGCTGTTCATCTCATCTTTTTTTTTCACTGACCTCTTCTTGTCCCTCTAGTAATGGATGAGGAAGGCAAGGTTAGCAATCCCAGCAGTGAGAAGGATCAGAAAGAAGAGGTTAGCAATCAAAGCAGTGACACAGATGAGGAGGTAGAGGTTAGGACTGACATCACTGATATCCGTAAGATGTTTGCACATACGGCTGAGATTGAGGTTGTCTACACTGATGACAACCATAAAGCAGCTGAGATTGTCGACATGTACGAGCAGTGGCTTAGCAAGGATGAATACAAGTTCATGGGTCTTGACTTTGAGTATTGTGACTCAGAATACGAAGATGACTATCGTATCGCGGTTGTTCAACTGTCGATGAACAATCATGTATTGGTATACCAATGGTCTAGGTATGATATTTCAACTTCCGTTTATTTTTCTTGTGTGTTCTAATCAGTGTTGAAAGCAGATTTTTTTGATAACTTATATCCTTCTGTTTTTATGTTGCAGTAGCCTGAAGTGGTGTCCGAAACTTATGGATTTCTTACGCAGCGGCGTACATTTTGCTAGCGTTGACATAAGGAATGACAAAAAAGCAATCAAGGAAAGTTGGAATATTGAGATACCAGCTGAGTGCCACATTGATCTTCAAGACTTGTTCAAGCTTGATCGTGACAGGACTGGTATGGCTGACATGGCAGCCAGCCTCATAGACAGTAGCTACAAAGGAATGAAGAAGGAGTTCCCATCTGTTCAGCACAAGTTCTGGGAGAAGAATCCGCTTGATGATATTAATATTGAGTATGCAGCCAGAGATGGTTTTGTGGCGTATCAACTGTATCGTATAATCCGTGCCTGCAACTATGGACAGCGGCACCAGCTACCTCCGCAAGCAACACCAACTGCATTGCAACCCAGTTCAACGGGCGGCACAGAGGCTTCTTCATCGAGCAGCAGCAAAGGAAAAGAATTGGCTGGCACCAAGCGCCCAAGTGGGGATGAAGGGTGGACATACACTCGCATCACCGATGGGCATGAATATTGGAGTGCCGCATCCTGGAGTTTTCCCATTTCTTATCAAACAAGCCCTCTTCGTTTTCCTGGGGTCGAGTGGGACAATTGGCCAGAGGAGAAGAAGCCGAAGATAGATTGGAGTGGTGATGCCCCAAACACACCCTAGATAGATCTATGTTCTATGAAGTGTGTATGTTCATACTAGGCTTTTGCAAATGTGTTGAACTACTTTGTCTAAATGCAAAGTGTGTGTTTTGCACTTGAAAAAATCTTTAACGAATTTGCTGTGTGTACGTGAAAAATTCAAGAGTTTTGTGAGTGTGTATCTGAATAAAGGCTACTATGTTGGCGTATGATCCTTTTTACAAATGCAAAGCGTGTGCCTACACCTGAAAAAACCTTCAACGAAAATGATACCGAGTTGGTACTGTGTTTTTTGTGTATGTAGCTGAGATGTTACTCTTAATCACGAAAACATGATCAACAAATATGTACCAACCCATCCATGCAGTCTTCATCAACAGTTGACCCAATGTTTTACCAACTCATCTCCTCTTTTGTTACCTCATTCTTCTTTCTCTTTTGTTTGTACAACAAGGTGGTCCTTTTGTTTTCCTAAGGGAACAAGGGAAACCAATAATTATCAACCCACACATTTCAATATTCATTAACACATAATTACATGTGTTACTGACCCATTTCCATTCTTCACCTCCATCTTTTTTATATATATGAATTTTTTGGTTCTTTTTGTTTCTTACGGGAACAAGGGAACCTACTAATCAACCCTCCCATGCACTCTTCATCAACATGTGACTAAAAGTTTTACCAACCCATCTCATTTTTTGTTACCTCCTTCTTTTTTTCTTTTTTGTAGAACAAGGTGGTCCTTTTTGTTTTCCTAAGGGAACAAGTGAATCAATAATTATCAACCCACACATTCACTATTCATCAACGCCTAAGTCCATGTGTTACCGACCCATTTCCATTCTTAGCTCCATCCTTTTTTTCATATATGAAATTTTGTTCATTTTTGTTTTTTAATGGAATAAGGGAACCTACTTATCAACCCTCCCATGCACTCTTCATCAATACTTGACCCAATGTTTTACCAACCCATTTTCTCTTTGGGATTTCTATTTTCGTGCCCTCAGGTCCTTAGTTGTACTCAGTTTTCCCCAGCTCCTTAGTTTTTCCTCAGTTTTCCCCAAGCCCTTGTCTGAACCGCAGAAGGAGCTCGGACGGAAGGAATCCGTTAAGTTGACCGTTCCGTGCCGACGAGTGGGGTCGTGTCGTTTGTGGGGTCGCGTCGTGTGGGACCGCGTCGTGTGGGGCTGGTAGGAAGGGACCGCGTGGGACAGGACGAGGCCGTGTTTGTGTGGCCGTAGCGTGTGGGGCCGTAGCGTGTGGAGCCGTGTGGGTCCGGGACGGGGGCACGAGTGGTTTCTGTCTCTTTCGCCCGGATTAGCGAGTTTTCAATGTACCTTTTTCCTCTCTATCGCTCGATCTCATTCATATTTGATAGCCCAAATTGGTAGCAAATCTAGAGCAGCTTCTCCTTCTGTTTTTAACGCCATTCATTTCTTTATGCCTTCGTTTTTACCCAATCAGGTAGGAAATCTAGGGCACAAATCCAGAGAAAAAATATAGGATAAGCTGCATACAGCAACCAACATAGCATAGATATATTCAGGACAGATCCAAAAGTAGTACCGATAGATCCAACATAAGCTACATTTTACATGAAATTAAGCTGCTCTACGGATAGAGCGATCACATACGGAGAGTGCGAGTAGGCACGTTCAACGCCTCCGAGTAGCGCGTGTGACTCGCTTGGAGGTTGCGCAGGTGAATCCCAAGTGCTTTGTGTTTGGCCATGTACGCATGCACGTTCACGGTCCTTCCAACTCTAGCGCCACATCCGCCAATGGATTCAGCATGGTTCACCGGGGAGTTGAAGTCGGTGGCGCGGAGCTTCCTGTTGCGAAGGGGCACTTGTAAATGCCTCGAGCAAAAGGGCCATCGTAATGGCCGGACTGCGGCCTCCGAGGACGTGACGAGTCTTGGTGTGGAAGGACTCGTCGTCGCTGTCGACGTCGCTGCTCGCACTCTGTCACGTAGCACCAAAGATCGTGCAAAAAACACGGAGTCAATTGCAACGATGATGGAACAGAGAGTGAACAAAAAATCATGCATGATAATATGGGCTCGAAAAAAAGAGGTAGCCTCAGTTACATTGGACACACTTATATCCAGGATTTGAGTCAGCAAACCAAAGATCATGCACAACAAACCCTGAATCAATTTATGCCCAAATATTCATCATCATGGCACAAATCTTAAACAAAAGCAAATCACAAACACTAATAACGCAAGATCTAACACAAAAGGATCGAACTAGGAACAGACGAACAGTAATAACGCAAGATCTAACAAAAAAGGATTGAACTAGGAACAGACGAACCGTAATAACGGTAGATCTAACACAAAATGATTGAAATGAGATAAGAACAAGGGAACAAAGGGTTACCTCCGGCTCGTTGTCGACGATGGTGGTGTCGTAGGGGTTCTCCGGCGCGTCGTACTGCACTCGGTTCGTACGGGTCCCAATCGACGGGGGACTGGACGGTGGCGGCGGCCGATGCGCCGGCTGCTACGTTGGAAGCAGCGATAGGGGCCTGGACGGGGGCGGCGGCCGATGCGCCGGCTGCTACGTTGGAAGCAGCGACAGGGGCCTGGACGGGGGCGGCGGCCGATGCGCCGGCTGCTACGATGGAAGCAGCGACAGGGGCCCGGACGGGGGCGGCGGGCTGATGTGCCGACAATGGGCGTCTCATTCTTCTCCATCGCCGGCGGTTTTCTTCGGGGTTTTTCTTCGGTTGTGGAGAAGATGATGGGACGAGAGAGGCGGTTGCGGTGAGCCGGTGAACGTGCGTCGAGGGAGAGAAAGAGGGGCTCTATAAAGACGAAGGTGGCGTGTACCGCAACACGCGTCCGCTATGCACGGCAACACGCGTCCGCTATGCACGGCTGCAGCGTGCACCGCTACCCGAGTCTAACCCTCGGGACGTTTGGTGTACTCAGTTATAACCTCGGGCCTTATACGAAATTTTATCCGTACTCGGTTTTCCCCTCGAGGACTTAGACCGGCAAGTGCAATATACTCAGTTTTACCCTCAAGTAGCTGGTCAACGAGAGAGTCAACAAATGAGATTAACATAGCTAATTGAGTCATTTCATGCGCAAAAAAATCCAAAAAAATAAAAACATAGTGGCAACTACTCATGGAGTCTTCCTACGCAACCTGCCACCTAGAAAACCTTAACAAACATATATAAATCAAGTTTTACCACAAATTGCCACTTCTCGGAATCACTAGTGTAGCTATGAAGATGCATGGTTTTCCACCCAAACCCCTTTGCAAAACATCTTTCCCAAAACATAGTTTGTCTAAATGAGGCCATAATTGTCACACTCATGTATATTTGAATTGCAAATAATTTGATGTAGCCCAATATGAATTATATTGTACAAAACACACATTTTTCATTTTGTAATTCTTTTGTTTGAATCCCTTAGTCTATTTACTATTTATGTGCCCTTGGATTCTTAGTACTACTCAGTTTTGCCCTCAAGTACTTGTCACAAATGCTCGAGAAGCCCAAACTTATCTCGATTGGTTGAGCCGTTGTCACACGGATCGACTCCACGAACCGTTGATCCACTGATCTAACGGGCAGTATACCCCTATCCGTCTCTTCGTGGCAACCTCTCTCTCTCTCTCTCTCTTCGTGGCCACCCATCTCTCTCTCTGTCGGTGGAGAATGCAATGACGAGTTTGCCACTTAATATATAGTATTGGTATAAACATGAGGCATACATATTTGCGGATTTCGGTGATTGCATTATTTGTCGACCCTCTAACAATTATCAACTATCTTGAGCTGTCCCTTTCTTTTAGGGAATATAGTTTGGGATATAGTATTGGTATTTTGAAACGGCCTAAAAGTGGTATAATTTTGTTATAAACATGAGGCATACATTTTTGCGGATTTCGGCGATTGCATTATTTGTCACCCCTCTAACAATTATCAACTATCTTTAGCTGTCCTTTTCTTTTAGGGAATATAGTTTGGGATATGGTATTGGTATTTTGGAAAGGCCTAAAAGTGGTATAATTTTGGTATAAACATGAGGCATACATTTTTGCGGATTTCGGCGATTGCATTATTTTTCACCCCTCTAACAATTATCAACTATCTTTAGCTGTCCTTTTCTTTTAGGGAATATAGTTTGGGATATGGTATTGGTATTTTGGAAAGGCCTAAAAGTGGTATAATTTTGGTATAAACATGAGGCATACATATTTGCGGATTTCGGGGATTGCATTATTTGTCACCCCTCTAACAATTATCAACTATCTTGAGCTGTCCTTTTCTTTTAGGGAATATAGTTTGGGATATAGTATTGGTATTTTGAAACGGCCTAAAAGTGGTATAATTTTGTTATAAACATGAGGCATACATTTTTGCGAATTTCGGCGATTGCATTATTTGTCACCCCTCTAACAATTATCAACTATCTTTAGCTGTCCTTTTCTTTTAGGGAATATAGTTTGGTAATTTCGGTGAATGCACACACTAACTTTGAAAACAACTACAAGTACATGTAACTGAATAATGGATTTGTAACTAGGTATCCCTTGTAACAACTTCTAGCGCCCGGTGAGCAATGATAAGAATCCGATCGTAATTATACAACAAAAAAAACAACCAGCCATCGGATTAGCTTGCTTCTTCAACTCGATCAGCTGCCTTAACTCGCTTGTTCATTTTCTTCAGTTCTCCCTTCACTTCCACCGGTTCCGCATTGGGAGCATTAGGCATAATCGGAAGGTCCCTAATCGGAACGGCTCCTCTCTCCGCCGCATTCTCTACGGCAAGTCCCCCCCTCCCAAATTGCGCCCCCAATAGCGCCAATTGATTCCTGCAACTGAAGCCTCTGAACGTACACATCGATCCACTCGAAATGCCTGCATTTCTTCAAGATCTGAAAACAACAACGTGAACCCTAAATCCCAAATTCGAGGGAATAACAAGAAAATCGAGAGAAAACGAGAGAAATTGGAGCGAGATCTAACCTTATCCCCCTCTCTATATGGCAAGCTCTCGCATGCAACGAACTCACGTCCACGGTTGCCGTTCTCGTCCGTCTTACGGATCGACCGCTTCGAGGCTCCTGGCGTGGGCGGTCGGGGCATCTTGTCAAAGGCACGGGTCCATACTTGCGGCCATGAAGAACGGGAGGTCGAAGAGAAACTAGACATCACCCGCGTGCCGGGAGAAGGGCTGCCGCCGGCGGAGAAGAAGAACAATGGGGCGCGGAGAAAGAAAGGGGAAGCAATGGCACGGGCACGGGCGCGGGGCTAGCTCGGGCTCCCATTTTGCAACGGTCACCTGGGTAAGCTGTGGGTCCGGCGCGCTCACGTGGACAAGTTGTGGGTCCCACGATGATCTGGATAAGTGGAGACGTGTCCACTGCGGGGCACCAACAGCGGCCCCACTTGCCAGCACCAACCAATGTCAACTAAACGGGATTCCTTCCGTCCGAGCTCTTTCTGCGGGTTATAGACAAGAAGTTGGGGAAAACTGAGGAAAAACTAAGGAGCTGGGGAAAACTGAGTACAACTAAGGACCCGAGGGCACGAAAATACAAATCCCTTTCTCTTTTGTTACATCCTTCTTTTTTCTCTTCTTGTAGAGAAAGGTGGTCCTATTGTTTTCTTGAGCGAACAACGGAACCAATATATATCAACCTACGCATTTACTATTCATCAACACCGAACTCAATGTTTTATCAACCCATTTCTATTATTTTTTAGCTCCATCTTTTTTTATATATGAAATTCTTTTTTTCAAGGAACAAGGGAACCTACTTATCAACCCTCCCATGCACTCTTCATCAACAGTTGACTCAATGTTTTACCAACCCATCTACTCTTTTTGTTACCTCCTTTTTTTCTCTTTTGTGCAGACAAAGGTGGTCCTTTTTGTTTGTTAAGGGAACAAGCTAAACAATAATTATCAACCCACACATTCACTATTCATCAACACATAAGTCCACGTGT
>NC_061514.1:247281442-247315590 GCF_022539505.1 Lolium rigidum | reverse complement strand
CACAACCCTCCCATGCACTCTTCATCAATAGGTGACTCAATGTTTTTATCAACCCATCTACTCTCTTGTTACCATCTTCTTTCTTTCTTTTTCTGTACACAAAGGTGGTCCTTTTTGTTTTTTAAGGGAACAAGGGAACCTACTTATCAACCCTCCCATGCACTCTTCATCAATAGGTGACTCAATGTTTTTACCAACCCATCTACTCTTTTCTTACCTCCTTTTTTTCTGTAGACAAAGGTGGTCCTTTTCGTTTTTTAAGGGAACAAGGGAACCTACTTATCAACCCTCCCATGCACTCTTCATCAATAGGTGACCCAATGTTTTACCAACCCATCTACTCTTTTGTTACCTCCTTCTTTCTTTCTTTCTCTGTACACAAAGGTGGTCCTTTTTGTTTTTAAGGGAACAAGGGAACCTACTTATCAACCCTCCCATGCACTCTTCATCAACAGGTGACTCAATGTTTTATCAACATATCTACTCTCTTGTTACCATCTTCTTTCTTTCTTTTTCTGTAGACAAAGATGGTCCTTTTTGTTTTTTAAGGGAACAAGTGAACCTACTTATCAACCCTCCCATGCACTCTTCATCAATAGGTGACTCAATGTTTTTACCAACCCATCTACTCTTTTGTTACCTCCTTCTTTTTATTTCTCTTTTTATGTAGACAAAGGTGGTCCTTTTTGTTTTTCAAGAGAACAAGGGAACCTACTTATCAACCCTCCCATGCACTCTTTCATCAACATGTGATTCAATGTTTTATCAACCCATCTACTCTCTTGTTACCATCTTCTTTCTTTCTTTTTCTGTACACAAAGGTGGTCCTTTTTGTTTTTTAAGGGAACAAGGGAACCTACTTATCAACCCTCCCATGCACTCTTCATCCATAGGTGACTCAATGTTTTACCAACCCATCTACTCTTTTGTTACCTCCTTCTTTTTTTTCTTTTTCTGTAGACAAAGGTGGTCCTTTTTGGTTTTTTAAGGGAACAAGGGAACCTACTTATCAACCCTCCCATGCACTCTTCATCAATAGGTGACTCAATGTTTTACCAACCCATCTACTCTTTTGTTACCTCCTTCTTTTTTTCTTTTTCTCTACACAAAGGTGGTCCTTTTTGTTTTTTAAGGGAACAAGGGAACCTACTTATCAACCCTCTCATGCACTCTTTCATCAACATGTGACTCAATGTTTTACCAAACCCATCTACTCTCTTGTTACCATCTTCTTTCTTTCTTTTTCTGTAGACAAACGTGGTCCTTTTTGTTTTTTAAGGGAACAAGGGAACCTACTTATCAACCCTCCCATGCACTCTTCATCAATAGGTGACTCAATGTTTTACCAACCCATCTACTCTCTTGTTACCATCTTCTTTCTTTCTTTTTTTTGTAGACAAATGTGGTCCTTTTTGGTTTTTTAAGGGAACAAGGGAACCTACTTATCAACCCTCCCATGCAGTCTTCATCAATAGGTGGCTCAATGTTTTACCAACCCATCTACTCTTTTGTTACCTTCCTTCTTTCTTTCATTTTCTGTAGACAAAGGTGGTCCTTTTTGTTTTTTAAGGGAACAAGGGAACCTACTTATCAACCATCCCATGCACTCTTCATCAATAGGTGGCTCAATGTTTTACCAACCCATCTACTCTTTTGTTACCTCCTTTTTTTTCTTTTTTTTGTACACAAAGGTGGTCCTTTTTGTTTTTTAAGGGAACAAGGGAACGTACTTATCAACCCTCCCATGTACTCTTCATCAACAGGTGACTCAATGTTTTATCAACCCATCTACTCTCTTGTTACCATCTTCTTTCTTTCTTTTTCTATAGACAAAGGTGGTCCTTTTTGTTTTTAAGGTATAACAAGGGAACCTACTTATCAACCCTCCTATGCACTCTTCATCAACAGGTGGCTCAATGTTTTATCAACCCATCTACTCTCTTGTTACCATCTTCTTTCTTTCTTTTTCTGTAGACAAAGGTGGTCCTTTTTGTTTATTAAGGGAACAAGGGAACCTACTTATCAACCCTCCCATGCACTCTTCATCAATAGGTGACTCAATGTTTTTACCAACCCATCTACTCTTTTGTTACCTCCTTCTTTTTATTTCTCTTTTTTCTGTAGACAAAGGTGGTCCTTTTTGTTTTTAAAGGGAACAACGGAACCTACTTATCAACCCTCACATGCACTCTTTCATCAACAGGTGATTCAATGTTTTATCAACCCATCTACTCTCTTGTTACCATCTTCTTTCTTTCATTTTCTGTACACAAAGGTGGTCCTTTTTGTTTTTTAAGGGAACAAGGGAACCTACTTATCAACCCTCCCATGCACTCTTCATCAATAGGTGACTCAATGTTTTTATCAACCCATCTACTCTCTTGTTACCATCTTCTTTCTTTCTTTTTCTGTACACAAAGGTGGTCCTTTTTGTTTTTTAAGGGAACAAGGGAACCTACTTATCAACCCTCCCATGCACTCTTCATCAATAGGTGACTCAATGTTTTTACCAACCCATCTACTCTTTTGTTACCTCCTTCTTTTTTTTCTTTTTCTGTAGACAAAGGTGGTCCTTTTTGTTTTTTAAGGGAACAAGGGAACCTACTTATCAACCCTCCCATGCACTCTTCATCAATAGGTGACTCAATGTTTTACCATACCATCTACTCTTTTGTTACCTCCTTCTTTCTTTCTTTTTCTGTACACAAAGGTGGTCCTTTTTGTTTTTAAGGGAACAAGGGAACCTACTTATCAACCCTCCCATGCACTCTTCATCAACAGGTGACTCAATGTTTTATCAACCCATCTACTCTCTTGTTACCATCTTCTTTCTTTCTTTTTCTGTAGACAAAGATGGTCCTTTTTGTTTTTTAAGGGAACAAGGGAACCTACTTATCAACCCTCCCATGCACTCTTCATCAGTAGTTGACTCAATGTTTTACCAACCCATCTACTCTCTTGTTACCATCTTCTTTTCTTTCTTTTTCTGTAGACAAAGGTGGTCCTTTTTGTTTTTTAAGGGAACAAGGGAACCTACTTATCAACCCTCCCATGCACTCTTTTCATCAACAGGTGACTCAATGTTTTACCAACCCATCTACTCTTTTGTTACCTCCTTCTTTTTTTTTCTTTTTCTGTACACAAAGGTGGTCCTTTTTGTTTTTTAAGGGAACAAGGGAACCTACTTATCAACCCTCCCACGCACTCTTTCATCAACAGGTGACTCAATGTATTACCAACCCATCTACCCTTTTGTTACCTCCTTTTTTTTATTTTTCTGTACACAAAGGTGGTCCTTTTTGTTTTTAAGGGAACAAGGGAACCTACTTATCAACCCTCCCATGCACTCTTCATCAACAGGTGACTCAATGTTTTATCAACCCATCTACTCTCTTGTTACCATCTTCTTTCTTTATTTTTCTGTAGACAAAGGTGGTCATTTTTGTTTTTTAAGGGAACAAGGGAACCTACTTATCAACCCTCCCATGCACTCTTCATCAACAGGTGACTCAATGTTTTACCAACCCATTTACTCTTTTGTTACCTACTTCTTTTTTTCTTTTTCTATAGACAAAGGTGGTCCTTTTTGTTTTCTAAGGGAACAAGGGAACCTACTTATCAACCCTAGCATGCACTCTTCATCAACATGTGACTCAATGTTTTACCAACCCATCTATTCTTTTGTTACCTCCTTCTTGTATTTCTCTTCTTTTGTAGACAAAGGTGGTCCTTTTTTAAGGGAACAAGGGAAATAATAATTATCAACCCACACAATCACTATTCATTAACACATAAGTGCATGTGTTACCAACCCATTTTCCATTCTTTTTTTGTATATGAAATTTGGTCCTTTCTGTTTTTAAGGGAACAAGGGAACCTACTTATCAACCCTCCCATGCACTCTTCATCAACACCTAAGTCCATATGTTACCAAACCTCCCATTCAGTCTTCATCAACATGTATCTGGAAGGTTAACCAACACCTACGTTCTTGTGTTACCAAGAAGGGAATTGCGGAAGAAGGGAATTGTACATGTTGCAAGTCGTAGTTCATTTCATTTGCAAGTGGATTATCCTTCTCCCCTCCCTTTTTTTTAACCCTAAAATTTCACTAGCCCAAAAAGGGAATAAGGAGAATTACCTCGTGAACGAGTAAAGGGAATTGCGCACGTACAGGAAGCAAAATAACGTATGACTCTGAAAGTTGTATCGCGCACGAAAAGGGAATTGTGCAGCTGCAATAGAAGGGAAATCAAATACGGTACGTAACCTCTGTGGTCCACAACTTCGGCGCACGTTTATTTCCACGAAAGGGAAACACGGTTTATTCCCGAATTGGGTTGTCGAAAATCGATCGCGCAATTAGATCCTGGCGCGCGAGCGCCAGCTAGGGCCGCCCTGTTTTATGCACGTGTAGCTCTTGATTCCTGGAATCACACGATTTCCTAATGTATGAATTTTGTTTAGTTTTGTTTACCATCGAATATATATGAATATTTGGAATACGATTAACTGAATGCTTTCCGGTGTTATTAATTCTTGTTAAAGATGGTTTTAGTAGGCGCCTCCGAATGGAATTCGCCGGTGATAGCGTGGACTGGAAAATCCCCCAGGCGCCTGTAGATTGATTTCACCAGGGGTAACCCCGCGGACCACCCTTTTGGCCTCGCATGCGCCCAACCCAACCAACCCTAGCCCGTCACCTGCTATCTCCCTCTATCCACTCCCACTCCCCGAACCAGAAAACCCTAACCCCTCCCTCTCACTCTCCCTCTCC
Organism: Lolium rigidum; assembly: GCF_022539505.1. NCBI lineage: Eukaryota > Viridiplantae > Streptophyta > Magnoliopsida > Poales > Poaceae > Lolium > Lolium rigidum. The sequence goes on along the minus strand of NC_061514.1, from coordinate 247,310,813 downwards.
GCTCCACACCAGAGCCCGGTGGTGGATGATACGCGTACAGCACGCGTCCGTTGGGAACCCCAAGAGGAAGGTGTGATGCGTACAGCGGCAAGTTTTCCCTCAGAAAGAAACCAAGGTTTATCGAACCAGGAGGAGCCAAGAATCAGGTTGAAGGTTGATGGCGGCGAGATGTAGTGCGGCGCAACACCAGGGATTTCGGCGCCAACGTGGAACCTGCACAACACAACCAAAGTACTTTGCCCCAACGAAACAGTGAGGTTGTCAATCTCACCGGCTTGCTGTAAAAAAGGATTAGATGTATAGTGTGGATGATGATTGTTTGCGAGAAAACAGTAGAACAATAGCAAGCAGATTTGTATTTCAGATGTAAAAGAATGGACCGGGGTCCACAGTTCACTAGAGGTGTCTCTCCCATAAGATAAATAACATGTTGGGTGAACAAATTACAGTCGGGCAATTGACAAATAGAGAGGGCATGACAATGCACATACATGATATAATGAGTATTTTGAGATTTAATGGGCATTACGACAAAGTACAAAGACCGCTATCCAGCATGCATCTATGCCTAAAAAGTCCACCTTCAGGTTATCATCCGAACCCCTTCCAGTATTAAGTTGCAAACAACAGACAATTGCATTAAGTATGGTGCGTAATGTAATCAATAACTACATCCTCGGACATAGCATCAATGTTTTATCCCTAGTGGCAACAAGCACATCCACAACCTTAGAACTTTCTCATCACCGTCCCGCATTTAATGGAGGCATGAACCCACTATCGAGCATAAATACTCCCTCTTGGAGTTAAGAGCAAAAACTTGGCCGAGCCTATACTAATAACGGAGAGCATGCAAGATCATAAACAACACATAGGTAATAGATTGATAATCAACATAACATAGTATTCTCTATCCATCGGATCCCGACAAACACAACATATAGAATTACAGATAGATGATCTTGATCATGTTAGGCAGCTCACAAGATCCGACAATGAAGCACATGAGGAGAAGACAACCATCTAGCTACTGCTATGGACCCATAGTCCAGGGGTGAACTACTCACTCATCACTCCGGAGGCGACCATGGCGGTGAAGAGTCCTCCGGGAGATGATTCCCCTCTCCGGCAGGATGCCGGAGGCGATCTCCCGAATCCCCCGAGATGGGATTGGCGGCGGCGACGTCTCCGGGAAGGTTTTCCGTATCGTGGCTCTCGGTACTGGGGGTTTCGCGACGAAGGCTTTAAGTAGGCGGAAGGGCAACGCAGGGGGCCACACGAGGGCCCCACACACCAGGGCCGCGCGGCCAAGGGCCAGGCCGCGCCGCCCTGTGGTGTCGGCACCTCGTGGCCCCACTTCCTTTCCCCCTCGGCCTTCTGGAAGCTTCGTGCAAAAATAGGACCCGGGGCGTTGATTTTGTCCAATTCCGAGAATATTTCCTTACTAGGATTTCTGAAACCAAAAACAGCAGAAAACAAGAATCGGCTCTTCGGCATCTCGTTAATAGGTTAGTGCCGGAAAATGCATAAATACGACATATAATGTGTATAAAACATGTAGATATCATCAATAATGTGGCATGGAACATAAGAAATTATCGATACGTCGGAGACGTATCAGCATCCCCAAGCTTAGTTCTCGCTCGTCCCGAGCAGTGTAAACGATAACAAAGATAATTTCTGGAGTGACATGCCATCATAACCTTGATCATACTATTGTAAGCATATGTAATGAATGCAGCGATCAAAACAATGGTAATGACATGAGTAAACAACTGAATCATAAAGCAAAGACTTTTCATGAATAGTACTTTCAAGACAAGCATCAATAAGTCTTGCATAAGAGTTAACTCATAAAGCAATAAATCAAAGTAAAGGTATTGAAGCAACACGAAGGAAGATTAAGTTTCAGCGGTTGCTTTCAACTTGTAACATGTATATCTCATGGATATTGTCAACATAGAGTAATATAACAAGTGCAATATGCAAGTATGTAGGAATCAATGCACAGTTCACACAAGTGTTTGCTTCTTGAGGTGGAGAGAAATAGGTGAACTGACTCAACATAGAAGTAAAAGAATGGTCCTTCAAAGAGGAAAGCATCGATTGCTATATTTGTGCTAGAGCTTTTATTTTGAAAACAAGAAACAATTTTGTCAACGGTAGTAATAAAGCATATGTATCATGTAAATTATATCTTACAAGTTGCAAGCCTCATGCATAGTATACTAATAGTGCTTGCACCTTGTCCTAATTAGCTTGGGTTAAAACGGATTATCATTGCATAGCATATGTTTCAACCAAGTGTCACAAAGGGGTACCTCTATGCCGCCTGTACAAAGGTCTAAGGAGAAAGCTCGCATTGGATTTCTCGCTTTTGATTATTCTCAACTTAGACATCCATACCGGGACAACATAGACAACAGATAATGGACTCCTCTTTAATGCATAAGCATTTAACAACAGTTATTATTCTCATAAGAGATTGAGGATTAGTCTGTCCAAACTGAAACTTCTACCATGGATCATGGCTTTAGTTAGCGGCCCAATGTTCTTCTCTAACATTATGCATGCTCTAACCATTTGATTGTGAAAACCGCCCTTACTTCAGACAAGACGAACATGCATATCAACTCACATGATATTCAACAAAGGTAAAAGAGTTGATAGCGTCCCCTGAAAACATGGTTATCGCACAACAAGCAACTTAATAAGAGATAAAGTGCATAAGTACATATTCAATACCACAATAGTTTTTAAGATATTTGTCCCATGAGCTATATATTGCAAAGGTAAAGAATGGAAATTTTAAAGGTAGCACTCAAGCAATTTAATTTGGAATGGCGGAGAAATACCATGTAGTAGGTAGGTATGGTGGACACAAATGGCATAGTGGTTGGCTCAAGGATTTTGGATGCATGAGAAGTATTCCCTCTCGATACAAGGTTTAGGCTAGCAAGGTTATTTGAAACAAACACAAGGATGAACCGGTGCAGCAAAACTCACATAAAAGACATATTGTAAACATTATAAGACTCTACACCGTCTTCCTTGTTGTTCAAACTCAATACTAGAAATTATCTAGACTTTAGAGAGACCAAATATGCAAACCAAATTTTAGCAAGCTCTATGTGTTTCTTCATTAATAGGTGCAAAGTATATGATGCAAGAGCTTAAACATGAGCACAACAATTGCCAAGTATCAAATTATTCAAGACATTTTACAATTACTACATGTAGCATTTCCAGATTCCAACCATATAACAATTTAACGAAGAAAATTCAACCTTCGTCATGAATACTATGAGTAAAGCCTAAGGACATATTTGTCCATATGCAACAGCGGAGCGTGTCTCTCTCCCACACAATGAATGCTAGGATCCATTTTATTCAAACAAAAACAAAAACAAAAACAAAAACAAACCGACGCTTCAAGCAAAGCACATAAGATGTGATGGAATAAAAATATAGTTTCAGGGGAGGAACCTGATAATGTTGTCGATGAAGAAGGGGATGCCTTGGGCATCCCCAAGCTTAGACGCTTGAGTCTTCTTAAAATATGCAGGGGTGAACCACCGGGGCATCCCCAAGCTTAGAGCTTTCACTCTCCTTGATCATATTGTATCATCCTCCTCTTTTGATCCTTGAAAACTTCCTCCACACCAAACTCGAAACAACTCATTAGAGGGTTAGTGCATAATAAAAATTCACATGTTCAGAGGTGACACAATCATTCTTAACACTTCTGTACATTGCATAAAGCTACTGGACACTAATGGAACAAAGAAATTCATCCACCATAGCAAAAGAGGCAATGCGAAATAAAAGGCAGAATCTGTCAAAACAGAACAGTCCGTAAAGACGGATTTTATTGAGGCACCAGACTTGCTCAAATGAAAATGCCCAAATTGAATGAAAGTTGCGTACATATCTGAGGATCACGCACGTAAATTGGCATATTTTTCTGAGCTACCTACAGAGAGGAAGGTCGAAATTCGTGACAGCAAAGAAATCTGTTTCTGCGCAGTAATCCAAATCTAGTATGAACCTTACTATCAACGACTTTACTTGGCACAACAATGCACAAAACTAAGATAAGGTGAGGTTGCTACAGTAGTAAACAACTTCCAAGACTCAAATATAAAACAAAAATACTGTAGTAAAACCATGGATTGTCTCCCATAAGCGCTTTTCTTTAACGCCTTTCAGCTAGGCGCAGAAAGTGTATATCAAGTGTTATCAAGAGACGAAGCATCAACATCATAACTTGTTCTAATAATAGAATCAAAAGGTAACTTCATTCTCTTTCTAGGGAAGTGTTCCATACCTTTCTTGAGAGGAAATTGATATTTAATATTACCTTCCTTCATATCAATGATAGCTCCAACAGTTCGAAGAAAAGGTCTTCCCAATATAATGGGACAAGATGCATTGCATTCAATATCCAAGACAACAAAATCAACGGGGACAAGGTTATTGTTAACAGTAATGCGAACATTATCAACTCTCCCCAAAGGTTTCTTTGCAGCATTATCAACAAGATTAACATCCAAATAACAATTTTTCAATGGTGGCAAGTCAAGCATATTATAAATTTTCTTAGGCATAACGGAAATACTTGCACCAAGATCACATAAAGCATTACAATCAAAGTCATTGACCTTCATCTTAATGATGGGCTCCCAACCATCCTCTAGCTTTCTAGTAATAGAAGTTTCAAGTTTTAGTTTCTCTTCTCTAGCTTTTATGAGAGCATTTGTAATATGTTTTGTGAAAGCCAAGTTTATAGCACTAGCATTAGGACTCTTAGCAAGTTTTTGCAAGAACTTTATAAATTCAGAGATGTGTCAATCATCAAAATCCAAACCATTATAATCTAAAGCAATGGGATCATCATCCCCAATGTTGGAAAAAAATTCAGCAGTTTTATCACAGACAGTTTCAGCAGTTTTAGCGGTTTCCGGCAGTTTTGCAGGCTTTGCACTAGGAGTAGTAACATTGCCAACACCAATTATTTTACCATTGATAGTAGGAGTGCAGCAACATGTGAAGCATTAACATTACTAGTGGTGGTAATAGTCCAAACTTTAGCTACATTGTTCTCTTTAGCTAGTTTTTCATTTTCTTCTCTTTCCCACCTAGCATGCAATTCAGCCATTAATCTTATATTCTCATTAATTCTAACTTGGATGGCATTTGCTGTAGTAAAATTTTTATTTTCAATATCCTTATTAGGCATAACTTTCGATTTCAAGAGATCAACATCAGAGGCAAGACTATCAACCTTAGAAGCGAGAATATCAATTTTATTGAGCTTTTTCTCAACAGATTTGTTAAAAGCAGTTTGTGTACTAATAAATTCTTTAAGCATAGCTTCAAGTCCAGGGGGTGTGTTCCTATTATTGTTGTAAGAATTTCCATAAGAATTACCATAACCGTTACCATTATTATAAGGATATGGCCTATAGTTATTACTAGAATTGTTCCGATAAGCATTGTTGTTGAAATTATTATTTTTAATGAAGTTCACATCAACATGTTCTTCTTGGGCAACCAATGAAGCTAAAGGAACATTATTAGGATCAACATTAGTCCTATCATTCACAAGCATAGACATAATAGCATCAATCTTATCACTCAAGGAAGAGGTTTCTTCGACAGAATTTACCTTCTTACCTTGCGGAGCTCTTTCCGTGTGCCATTCAGAGTAATTAATCATCATATTATCAAGGAGCTTTGTTGCTTCACCAAGAGTGATGGACATAAAGGTACCTCTAGCAGCTGAATCCAATAGGTTCCGCGAAGAAAAGTTCAGTCCTGCATAAAAGGTTTGGATGATCATCCAAGTAGTCAGTCCATGGGTTGGGCAATTTTTAACCAAAGATTTCATTCTCTCCCAAGCTTGTGCAACATGCTCATTATCCAATTGTTTAAAATTCATTATGCTACTCCTCAAAGATATAATTTTAGCAGGGGGATAATATCTACCAATAAAAGCATCCTTGCATTTAGTCCATGAATCAATACTATTCTTAGGCAGAGATAACAACCAATCTTTAGCTCTTCCTCTTAATGAGAAAGGAAACAATTTTAATTTTATAATGTCACCATCTACATCTTTATACTTTTGCATTTCACACAATTCAACAAAGTTATTGAGATGGGCAGCAGCATCATCAGAACTAACACCAGAAAATTGCTCTCGCATAACAAGATTCAAGTAGAGCAGGTTTAATTTCAAAGAATTCTGCTGTAGTAGCAGGTGGAGCAATAGGTGTGCATAAGAAATCATTATTATTTGTGGTTGTGAAGTCACACAACTTAGTATTTTCAGGAGTGGCCATTTTAGCAGTAGTAAATAAAACAAACTAGATAAAATAAATGCAAGTAACTAATTTTTTTGTTTTTTTGATATAGAGTGCAAGACAGTAAATAAAGTAAAGCTAGCAACTAATTTTTGTGTGTTTTGATATAATGCAGCAAACAAAGTAGTAAATAAAATAAAGCAAGACGAAAACAAAGTAAAGAGATTGGATTGTGGAGACTCCCCTTGCAGCGTGTCTTGATCTCCCCGGTAACGACGCCAGAAAATATGCTGCTGGCGTGTAGTTGACGTGGGAGTTAGAAATCTTTGTGGTGTAGCTTTTCTTCAGTTCCCCGGCAACGGCGCCAGAAAATATGCTTGATACGCGTACAGCACACGTCCGTTGGGAACCCCAAGAGGAAGGTGTGATGCGTACAGCAGCAAGTTTTCCCTCAGAAAGAAACCAAGGTTTATCGAACCAGGAGGAGCCAAGAAGCACGTTGAAGGTTGATGGCGGCGGGATGTAGTGCGGCGCAACACCAGGGATTCCGGCGCCAACGTGGAACCTGCACAACACAACCAAAGTACTTTGCCCCAACGAAACAGTGAGGTTGTCAATCTCACCGGCTTGCTATAACAAAGGATTAGATGTATAGTGTGGATGATGATTGTTTGCAGAAAGGGATTTCTATTTTCGTGCCCTTGGGTCCTTAGTGGTACTCAGTTTTCCCCAGCTCCTTAGTTTTTCCTCAGTTTTCCCCAACTTCTTGTCTATAACCCGCAGAAAGAGCTCGGACGGAAGGAATCCCGTTTAGTTGACGTTGGTTGGTGCCGGCAAGTGGGGCCGCTGTTGGTGCCCCGCAGTGGACACGTCTCCACTTATCCGGATCATCGTGGGACCCACAACTTGTCTACGTGAGCGCGCCGGACCCACAGCTTACCCGGGTGACCGTTGCAAAATGGGAGCCCGAGCTAGCCCCGCGCCCGTGCCCGTGCCATTGCTTCCCCTTTCTTTCTCCGCGCCCCATTGTTCTTCTTCTCCGCCAGCGGCAGCCCTTCTCCGGCACGCGGGTGATGTCTAGTTTCTCTTCGACCTTCCGTTCTTCATGGCCGCAGTATGGACCCGTGCCTTTGACAAGATGCCCTGACCGCCCACGCCAGGAGCCTCCGAAGCGGTCGATCCGTAAGACGGACGAGAACGGCAACCGTGGACGTGAGTTCGTTGCATGCGAGAGCTTGCCATCTAGAGAGGGGGATAAGGTTAGATCTCGCTCCAATTTCTCTCGTTTTCTCTCGATTTTCTTGTTATTCCCTCGAATTTGGGATTTAGGGTTCACGTTGTTGTTTTCATATCTTGAAGAAATGCAGGCATTTCGAGTGGATCGATGTGTACGTTCGGAGGCTTCGGTTGCGGGAATCAATTGGCGCTATTGGGGGCGCAATTTGGGAGGGGGGACTTGCTGTAGAGAATGCGGCGGAGAGAGGAGCCGTTCCGATTAGGGACCTTCCGATTATGCCTAATGCTCCCAATGCAGAACTGGTGGAAGTGAAGGGAGAACTGAAGAAAATGAACAAGCAGTTAATGCAGCTGATCGAGTTGAAGAAGCAAGCTAATCTGATGGCTGGTTATTTTTGTTGTTGTATAATTACGATCGGATTCTTATCATTGCTCACCAGGCGCTAGAAGTTGTTACAAGGGATACCTAGTTACAAATCCATTATTCAGTTACATGTACTTGTAGTTGTTTTCAAAGTTAGTGTGTGCATTCACCGAAATTACCAAACTATATTCCCTAAAAGAAAAGGACAGCTAAAGATAGTTGATAATTGTTAGAGGGGTGACAAATAATGCAATCGCCGAAATCCGCAAAAATGTATGCCTCATGTTTATAACAAAATTATACCACTTTTAGGCCGTTTCAAAATACCAATACTATATCCCAAACTATATTCCCTAAAAGAAAAGGACAGCTAAAGATAGTTGATAATTGTTAGAGGGGTGACAAATAATGCAATCCCCGAAATCCGCAAATATGTATGCCTCATGTTTATACCAAAATTATACCACTTTTAGGCCTTTCCAAAATACCAATACCATATCCCAAACTATATTCCCTAAAAGAAAAGGACAGCTAAAGATAGTTGATAATTGTTAGAGGGGTGACAAATAATGCAATCGCCGAAATCCGCAAAAATGTATGCCTCATGTTTATACCAAAATTATACCACTTTTAGGCCTTTCCAAAATACCAATACCATATCCCAAACTATATTCCCTAAAAGAAAAGGACAGCTAAAGATAGTTGATAATTGTTATAGGGGTGACAAATAATGCAATCGCCGAAATCCGCAAAAATGTATGCCTCATGTTTATAACAAAATTATACCACTTTTAGGCCGTTTCAAAATACCAATACTATATCCCAAACTATATATTAAGTGGCAAACTCGTCATTGCATTCTCCACCGACAGAGAGAGAGAGAGATGGGTGGCCACGAAGAGAGAGAGAGAGAGAGATGGGTGGCCACAAAGAGAGAGAGAGAGAGAGGTTGCCACGAAGAGACGGATAGGGGTATACTGCCCGTTAGATCAGTGGATCAACGGTTCGTGGAGTCGATCCGTGTGACAACGGCTCAACCAATCGGGATAAGTTTGGGCTTCTCGGAGCATTTGTGACGGTACTTGAGGGCAAAGCTGAGTAGTACTAAGAATCCAAGGGCACATAAATAGTAAATAGACTAAGGGATTCAAACAAAAGAATTACAAAATGAAAAATGTGTGTTTTGTACAATATAATTCATATTGGGCTACATCAAATTATTTGCAATTCAAATATACATGCGTGTGACAATTATGGCATCATTTAGACAAACTATGTTTTGGGAAAGATGTTTTGCAAAGGGGTTTGGGTGGAAAACCATGCATCTTCATAGCTACACTAGTGATTCCGAGAAGTGGCAATTTGTGGTAAAACTTGATTTATATATGTTTGTTAAGGTTTTCTAGGTGGCAGGTTGCGTAGGAAGACTCCATGAGTAGTTGCCACTATGTTTTTATTTTTTTGGATTTTTTTGCGCATGAAATGACTCAATTAGCTATGTTAATCTCATTTGTTGACTCTCTGTTGACCAGCTACTTGAGGGTAAAACTAAGTATATTGCACTTGCCGGTCTAAGTCCTCGAGGGGAAAACTGAGTACAGATAAAATTTCTGTATAAGGCCTGAGGTTATAACTGAGTACACCAAACGTCCCAGGGTTAGACTCGGGTAGCGGTGCATGCTGCAGCCGTGCATAGCGGACGCGTGTTGCCGTGCATAGCGGACGCGTGTTGCGGTACACGCCACCTTCGTCTTTATAGAGCCCCTCTTTCTCTCCCTCGACGCACGTTCTCACTGGCTCACTGCAACCGCCTCTCCTGTCCCATCATCTTCTCCACAACCGAATAAAAACCCCGAAGAAAACCGCCGGCGATGGAGAAGAATGAGATGCCCATTGTCGGCACATCAGCCGCCGCCCCGTCCGGGCCCCCGTCGTCTGCTTCCATCGTAGCGGCCGGCGCATCGGCCGCCGCCCCCGTCCGAGGCCCCCGTCGCTGCTTCCAACGTAGCAGCCGGCGCATCGGCCGCCGCCCCCGTCCGAGGCCCCCGTCGCTGCTTCCAACGTAGCAGCCGGCGCATCGGCCGCCGCCCCGTCCAGGCCCCCGTCGCTGCTTCCAACGTAGCAGCCGGCGCATCGGCCGCCGCCACCGTCCGGTCCCCGTCGATTGGGACCCGTACGAACCGGTGCAGTACGACGCGCCGGAGAACCCCTACGACACCACCATCGTCGACAACGAGCCGGAGGTAACCCTTTGTTCCCTTGTTCTTATCTCATTTCAATCATTTTGTGTTAGATCTACCGTTATTACGGTTCGTCCGTTCCTAGTTCAATCCTTTTTGTTAGATCTTGCGTTATTACTCGTTCGTCTGTTCCTAGTTCGATCCTTTTGTGTTAGATCTTGCGTTATTAGTGTTTGTGATTTGCTTTTGTTTAAGATTTGTGCCGATGATGATGAATATTTGGGCATAAATTGATTCAGGGTTTGGTCAGTAAACAATTGGTGTGTACAAATTTGTTGTGCATGATCTTTGGTTTGCCGACTCAAATCCTGGATATAAGTGTGTCCAATGTAGCCGAGGCTACCTCTTTTTTTCGAGCCCATATTATCATGCATGATTTTTTGTTCACTCTCTGTTCCATCATCGTTGCAATTGACTCCGTGTTTTTTGCACGATCTTTGGTGCTACGTGACAGGTGCAGAGCAGCGACGTCGACGAGCGACGACGAGTCCTTCCACACCAAGACTCGTCACGTCCTCGGGAGGCTGCAGTCCGGCCATTACGATGGCCCTTTTGCTCGAGGCATTTACAAGTGCCCCTTCCGCAACGAGAAGCTCCGCGCCACCGACTTCAACTCCCCGGTGAACCATGCTGAATCCATTGGCAGATGTGGCGCTAGAGTTGGAAGGACCGTGAACGTGCATGCGTACATGGCCAAACACAAAGCACTTGGGATTCACCTGCGCAACCTCCAAGCGAGTCACACGCGCTACCTGGAGGCGTTGAACGTGCCTACTTGCACTCTTGTATGTGACTGCTCTATCTGTAGAGCAGCTTAATTTCATGTAAATTGTAGCTTATGTTGGATCTATCGGTACTACTTTTGGATCTGTCCTGAATATATCTATGCTATGTTGGTTGCTGTATGCAGCTTATCCTATATTTTTTCTCTGGATTTGTGCCCTAGATTTCCTACCTGATTGGGTAAAAACGAAGGCATAAAGAAATGAATGGCGTTAAAAAACAGAAGGAGAAGCTGCTCTAGATTTGCTACCAATTTGGGCTATCAAATATGAATGAGATCGAGCGATAGAGAGGAAAAAGGTACATTGAAAACTGCTAATCTGGGCGGAAGAGACAGAAACCACTCGTGCCCCCGTCCCGGACCCACACGGCTCCACACGCTACGGCCCCACACGCTACGGCCACACAAACACGGCCTCGTCCTGTCCCACGCGGTCCCTTCCTACCAGCCCCACACGACGCGGTCCCACACGACGCGACCCCACAAACGACACGACCCACTCGTCAGCACGGAACGGTCAACTTAACGGATTCCTTCCGTCCGAGCTCCTTCTGCGGTTCAGACAAGGGCTTGGGGAAAACTGAGGAAAAACTAAGGAGCTGGGGAAAACTGAGTACAACTAAGGACTTGAGGGCACGAAAATAGAAATCCCTTGCAGAAAACAGTAGAACAATAGCAGCAGATTTGTATTTCAGATGTAAAAGAATGGACCGGGGTCCACAGTTCACTAGAGGTGTCTCTCCCATAAGATAAATAGCATGTTGGGTGAACAAATTACAGTCGGGCAATTGACAAATAGAGAGGGCATGACAATGCACATACATGATATAATGAGTATTGTGAGATTTAATTGGGAATCACGACAAAGTACATAGACCGCTATCCAGCATGCATCTATGCCTAAAAATTCCACCTTCAGGTTATCATCCGAACCCCTTCCAGTATTAAGTTGCAAACAACAGACAATTGCATTAAGTATGGTGCATAATGTAATCAATAACTACATCCTCGGACATAGCATCAATGTTTTATCTCTAGTGGCAACAGCACATCCACAACCTTAGAACTTTCTGTCACTGTCCCAGATTTAATGGAGGCATGAACCTACTATCGAGCATAAATACTCCCTCTTGGAGTTAAGAGCAAAAACTTGGCCAGAGCCTCTACTAATAACGGAGAGCATGCAAGATCATAAACAACACATAGGTAATAGATTGATAACCAACATAACATAGTATTCTCTATCCATCGGATCCCGACAAACACAACATATAGAATTACAGATAGATGATCTTGATCATGTTAGGCAGCTCACAAGATCCGACAATGAAGCACATGAGGAGAAGACAACCATCTAGCTACTGCTATGGACCCATAGTCCAGGGGTAAACTACTCACTCATCACTCCGGAGGCGACCATGGCGGTGAAGAGTCCTCCGGGAGATGATTCCCCTCTCCGGCAGGGTGCCGGAGGCGATCTCCTGAATCCCCCGAGATGGGATTGGCGGCGGCGGCGTCTCTGGAAGGTTTTCCGTATCGTGGCTCTCGGTACTGGGGGTTTCGCGACGAAGGCTTTAAGTAGGCGGGAGGGCAACGCGGGGAGCCACACGAGGGCCCCACACACCAGGGCCGCGCGGCCAAGGGCCAGGCCGCGCCGCCCTGTGGTGTCGGCGCCTCGTGGCCCCACTTCCTTTCCCCCTCGGCCTTCTGGAAGCTTCGTGCAAAAATAGGACCCTGGGCGTTGATTTCGTCAATTCCGAGAATATTTCCTTACTAGGATTTCTGAAACCAAAAACAGCAGAAAACAACAACTGGCTCTTCGGCATCTCGTTAATAGGTTAGTGCCGGAAAATGCATAAATACGACATATAATGCGTATAAAACATGTAGATATCATCAATAATGTGGCATGGAACATAAGAAATTATCGATACGTCGGAGACGTATCAGTGGACCCATGAATCGTGGCACCAACAACGGCGAGCCATCCGCAGGGAGCATGAGATGGCGACCAAGTTCCCGGCGACGGTTGACGCGAGATCTAGGCGATCCTTCCGCCGCCGCCTGCGTCGCCGCTCGATCCCGTCGCCTCCTTAGAGTTCTCCCTGTCTTGCACATCACCGACGCGCGCCCGAGCGCCTCTTTCCCTGGCCGCCTCTCCGTCGCCTCCTCTTCCCCCACGCAAACCATCTTCCGCTCGGCCGCGCCTCTGCGCTCCTTCCTCCTCAACCCCCGACGGCATCCAGGCAGGCTCCCTCCTACTGCCCCTCTGCGCCTCCATACAGATCGGGAGCCAGGAGATAGCCGCCGTCGTCGTCGAGCGGGATGGTGGCGTGCGGCGGTGGGATCTAGGCCACCATCGAGATCGGACTTGATCGCTTTTACTTTTCTTTTTAGGGTCTTGTAGTTCTTGGTTGTATAATTTTTACTTCTGGAATATTTTGTAATTTGTACACACCATTACTTGGGTAGCCTGGCGCTGCAGATGCGCCTCTCACCCTTTTTTTATTTGCAAAAATTGATACCACCGGAAAGTAGGGCAAAGCGCGGGGGGTATTTTTATCTTACCGTTGGCGAATACAAAAACGTCTGGGGTAGCTCATTACCACCGGCGAGGTGATCACCGGCGAGTACAAAAGCGCCGGGGATAGCCCAAAACTGTGTGCCAGTGGCTATTCCTAGTAGTGGCAAGGGCTCCACACCCTTCTGTGTGGCTCCCTTCGCAAGAGCACCACACATTCTGTCATACGTGGTGGCTTAAACCTGTCAGCCAACAATGTGTCGCGCCGCTTCCACGAGGTGTGGCGCCTTCACAAGGGCGCCACACAAAAAGGTTAGAGGCGTGGAATATTTGATCGGAGGGTCATTTCGTGCGTTTTTTTCCATAAAGCGTTATTTTTGTGTAAATCGCCAGTTTTAGTATCACTAGATATGTTTCTTACGAAGAAGGTCCACTTCTCGTCCTTTCATTATTTGAGAAGTTCACTTTCGTCCTAAAAATTATTTTTAGTTTTAAACAAATCTCCAACTCTTAGAATAGTCCATTTTTCATCCCTTTTCGATTGAGTTGGGGAAATCGTTGCCGTGGAAAGGAAAAACAATCAATCAACCAACTAAGATGTGGAACCCAAAATCTTAATGCAAAAAATTGAAACCCATGTGCCAGAACCAATCAAGCGTTGCGCCATACAAACCGCATGCTTGCATCGTTCTGCCCCTCCGCCCTTCACCATTGCCTAGAGTATTTTAGCTACTAGTGGGAGATATTTTCCTGGCTCAATCGGGATAAAGACTAAAAGATTCTCACAGTTCAAGGTTTATTTTGAACCAAGCGGAAATTCTAGGATTAAAAATGAACTTTCACTAGAATTCAAAGATCAAAAGTGAAATTTCTTCCTTTCCGACTAACTTGTATCGAAACAGGGTTGACGCCAGAGAAAAACCTGATATGAAGGGCAAGGGCAAGTAGAAAGGTACAGACTTCTCGGTAGTAGGAGGTAAACATAATCCATGGGTGGGGAAAACGGATGGCGGTGTCCAGGAGGGAGGGGGGGTGAGAGGCAGTTATGAGGGAGCACCGGAGTGGTGAATTGATGAGAGTGACACGTGGACCGTTGGATGGGTGATCTAATGGCCTAGGAAAAAGTGACTACATTTAGGAAAACGGTTTTGCTAGTTCTCCAACGATTGAGAAAGTAGCTTAATTCTTGCTTGACTCTTAAACAATTAGATTACAACATGTTTTGCTCTAGCCATAAGGTGCAACATTGCTTGGAACTGATATTTTCTCAGTTGCGCATGAGGTTGCAACCGAGAAAAATATCTTAAAGTGTTTGATTGCATCGTGGTTCATGTTATATCCATAAGTTCTAGCATGTGTTCTAGCTCAGGTTCGACGATGTCATCCAATTTTCAGTCAAGTGACAATTAGTCATTCCCTTTGAAAATATCCAGTCACATGTGATGTAAGGACCCTATAATTAAATATATATTTAAAAGCTTATTTGATGATTCAGTGATGTCAGCAAAGGCAGAGGGGGTCAACTTTAATTGTGGGTTGATTTTAATTTGATTAGGAAACTAGTGAGTATAATAAGGAGGCGGTTTTAAATAAGTGGTCAAATTTATTTAATGTTATTATTGAGTTTTGGGAGATGAAAGAAGTAGGGCTGGTAGAAGGTATATTGGCCTGCTATAGCCCATTCTGCATGCAACATTTTTAATTTTTTCTATCATATATGTTTTCTTTACATAATTAAACCCTAACAGTATGATAAATAGATATTAATTCAAAGAATAAATAAGACATAAATACATTACTATGATTCAATTTATTTACCATTTTCATCTACTTTGAAATATATAACATCAAACCTATTTTATATCGCTCTACCATTCATATTGCAAAACTCAAAGTAAAGTGATGAACAACATCCCATTTTAGCAATAAACCAAGACATCCAGTAGACTACATGAATACTGGTGATAGATAGGTACCACACTTACTTATATAATATCATCATAGAGGTCCACTACATCCAACACATAGATCATAGAGGTTTTAAACTTACTTACATAACCATTACATCACTCCACTTATTATAAGTTCACACATTGCACCAAAACAAACATCAGCATATAGATGATGCGCTGAGACAACCTGATCTACATGTCCATGAACTAAGAGCATCCCCAGCCGTCTCCCCGACGAGTCCCCCAGGACGCCTTTTTTTTCATCCGGATGGACGAAAATGGCCCAGCCGCGCCCCCGGCTCCTCGTTTTCGTCCGGATTAGGCCTTTCATCCGTCCGGAGAGCACAGACCATCCCTGGGTTACCGAGACCCGGCCGAGGTCTCCGGACGAAACAAACACGCGCGAAACGTCGAGCGGACCCGTGTTGTCGGTGACAAAACAACCGGTAGTTCCCTCCATTAATTTCGTTTTCCCTCCAAATTGCGTCGCATAGAAGCATTTTCCCCGCCGAAATTCGGAGCTACACCATTCTCCCCCACATTTGCAGCTCCTCCTCTTCCCTTCCACCACCATGCCGCCGAAGAAGCTCGCCGCTGATGGCGCGCCGAAGGCGAGGAAGCCGCGGGCGCCAAGACAGAGGCCGCCGGGCATGTCAAACGCGGAGTGGGCGGCGGATCAGGAGCGGCGGCGGAACGAAACGTGTTCGCCCGCATCTCGGAGTGCGACAAGTGGAAGGCGGTGCGCAAGAATCTCGCCAACAACAACGGCGAGCAGTACAACCCCGACAATTCAGCCCCTGCCGCGTCGGCGGGCCGCCCCGAGCAAGGCCAGAAGAAGCTGGAAGAGAAGAAGAAGGTCGGCCATCCAGCCGACAGGTTGCACGCGTCATTCGACAAGTGCTGGGCCGACACGAGGGCGCACGCCGCCAGGAGGGACGACAAGCACGACGTGCGGTGGAAGGCGATGCTCGCCAACCAGGACGTCCGGATTGCCTTGCTCAAGGAAACAACCGCGGCGAAGAAGAGGAACACCGACATTGCGTTCCTGATCGGCGGCAAGGACGCCAACATGGACGAGGAGACGAGGGCTTGGTACACGCCCATCGCCAAGATATCCTCCGGGGCCACCGTCGGCTCCTTCGTCCTCCACTTCGACGTCTACTCCCGCCGCTTCGACAACTGCAGACGCCGATGATGCGCCTGACGATGTCACGCCAGACGCTGATGCAACGCCCGATGCCGCGCCTGACGCTATTGCTCAGGACGGGACCGCCGATGAGCCTGTAGTCGTCTAGTTTCGATCGCCGGAATGTGGCTGAGCCGATCGCCGGACATTGACGATTCTTTTGTGTAGCGGGAAGACAATATTTTCAATCTATCGCCGCTGAATGGGCGAAAGCAGGGGGTGCGACTAGGAAAATGTTGCCCCACGCTCTTTTTACATCCAATCTGATGTTTGTTAAATCCGGATTTTCGCCCGGGGTCGAACGGCTGGGATGCTCTAAGGCTGGTGGCGTTGCCGCGTCGTGGCGGGAATGGGAGACAGAGGGCGCCCGCGAGTCCGTGCGTGCGTGCTCGAGGCCGGCTTCGACACCGCCAACGCGGCGCGGAGCTGGTGCCACTGCTGCGTCGTTGCTGAAACGGGAAGCGGTGGAAGCGAACGACTGACCGGTCGGCGTCCGAGCGCGATTCCTCCGGGCAGGGTCGCCGGCTACTCTGTGTGGCTCGGCGGCGACTTATGTTCTTGGCGGTCCTCCTCAGCTGGCTCTCTAGCTGACGGCGGCGCATGGTTTCTTCGGTGAGACGACGACGCGAAGTGTCATAGGTGCTGGAAGACTCCTAGCTCGCCTCGGATTCGGGCCTTCGACGCGGCGTAGTGGTCCTAGTTGCATTACCAAAGCCGACGCCATAGATCAGGCCATCAGTCCGATCCAAATATTCAAATCCGAATCGTATTTGATCTTCCCCGCCATCTGCTTGGTTCCTACGCGCTACGCTTTTCATTTCCGATACCAACTCGGTGACACTCGATCCATATAGTCCTTGCTACCGCCCCCATACTTCCGCACGATCCATCCCATCCACTCCTCTACATCGTGTTCGCAGAATCCATCGCCATGCTTGCTCTCATGCCTAACCGCCCGTCCGCCGCCCTGCGCGAGATCCACCGCGAGCTCGATCGGCGTCGGAATCTCGCCGCCGTGGCGAAGGGACGGATCGTGAAGAAATCATCTCCTCCACCGTCCATCCCCAACGCAGCAGGATCAGTCATCCAGAAGAAGTTGCCCGCGCCGATCCCGCGCAAGCCAGCCGCAGCGGCCATCGTGAAGCGCCGAGACCCGCCGATACCGTTCGCCATGAAGGTTTCCGGCGTCACCAACGGGAGAATCCAGAAGCCGCCTGCGCCGATCCTGGACGAGCGAGCCGGAGCGGCGAAGAAGAACCAGTTCCTGCCGGTGTCGCACAAGCCGGCCAAAGCGGCGACCAAGAAGTCATCCGCGCCGATCTCCCGAACAACGCCACCAGTTGTCACGTCTTCGGCCGACTCCGAGCCCATCCAGAAAGGAACAAGGGTGCGCGTGCGGACGCCGACGGGGACGACGCCTAGGGGCGTGCGAATCTTTATCATGCTCAGCGCCGTAGTCGTCTCCGATGCAGAGGACGGCTACTTGGAAGTCATGTACAACGGCGGCTTCCCGCGCGAAAACCCCTTCCGCGGCGTGCGCGTCGCCAGGGATCAGGTGAAGAAGATGCCGTCCTCGTCGCACCAGCAGTGATCAGTGAAGGCAGCGGTCACCGACTCGCCAGCAGCCAGAAGTCCCCGCTGGTACTAACTAACGTGGATCGAGAAGGAGAAGCAGCCATAAGGTCGTCTTGCCGCGTCGCAGCACCTTGCAATAATACATGAAGGATTTAGAGATCTGACATGTCTTCTTGCAAACTTTTTTTTTGTGGCAGAAGGCACTGGGATGTAGCTAGCTAGGAATGCACGTGTAGCTCTTGACTCGTGGCACAGACGATTGGCTAATGTATGAATTGTGTTTATCATCGAATGCATGAATATTTTGAATACAATTAACTGAATGCTTCCACTGTGTTATGAATTGTTATTAAAGATGATTTGAGTGACCAAATGTTCAAGAAATATTAGGAGACTGAGTTCTAACGAAACAGAGGTGATATAGAGGAATGCGTGCATATCGTTATGTCCTGTATTTTTGCAATTTACTTGATAGCTAGGTGAAATTTCAGTCAAGGAGTAGTAACTTGGCAGTCAGTAATTCAGAGACCCTCGAAAAAAACAATGGAAGAGTAACTTCCTCGCGCACGAACTGAACTTGTGCTCCTGCGGCAGTTTCTCCTTCTATGGTTCGAAAACAAAGACAGTTGCTCCATCTAACTTCCAATAGCACTCCCCGTGCAGTCTCCTTCTTCCTCCAAATCTTGGAACCAGGAACTGCTTCATGGATTCCACTGATCACCAAAGCCCAATTCATGAAAGTCGTCAACAGGGCCGACAACGCCAAGTGTGCACCGAACAGCCTGACGACACATCTTGCTCGATGGCAGTGTGCGGTCTGAAGGATGCAGTTACAAAACATTGGAGATTTCTGATCCCGTCTTGCTTAGGGAGATCGTCACCGGAAAGCCTGCCGATCTCATCGTCGCCGATCACCGTGTACCAAGTCTGGCCTGGGAAAAACGTACGATTTCTTTTGTGAGGAAAAATGCCAGCCCTTTTCATGAATATTGATGCATGGATTTCCGTGTTTTGCCATGGAATACAGGTGTTTTTCCTGGATGGACGTGTGGTCTTTGGACCTGATCCGCGAGGCCTCATCTTGACGGTCATAGCGGTTCTTCTTTCAGAGTGGATCTTCTTGGTCGACGTGGTTGATCCTTCGTCGAAGCATCCGATCCTGATTGCTGCATTCTCCATGGCACTGGCAGCAGCCGTTAGTTTCACCACCATGAATGTCTTGCAGGCTCTGCTATTCCAATTTGGATCGTTTGTGATAATAGATACTAGTTCGTTCACAGGTGATTGCGACTCTGCTGCTGACCGCAACAAGAGACCCGGGGATCATACCAAGAAACCGGCCTTTACCATCACAAGAAGCTGGCACGAGCACCGTCAGAAGAACTGGGAGCCGGCTCATCGTCATCGACGGCGTCGAGTGGAAGCAGAAGTACTGCCGAATCTGCGACATCTTCCGTGCTCCGAGGAGCTTCCACTGTGCCATATGTGACAACTGTGTGGACAAGTTCGATCACCACTGCCCCTGGATAGGCCAGTGCATAGGGCTGGTAAAAGTGCAGCTTATACTGTATTGCTTAGGCGTTCCCTTTCAGAATGTCTGAATATTGTTGCTGTTTGTCCAGAGAAACTACAGGTTGTACCTGCTGCTGATAACCCTGGCTCTGGCGTTCTACGCTTTGACCTTAGTGTTTTCGGTGAGAAGAATTAGAGTGCAGCTGGATGCTGCTGCCGGTGCAGGATTTCTTGGTTTGCTGAGAAGTCGGCCTGAAATGGTTGCTCTGGTGGCGTTCAGTTCCTTGGCTTTCTGGCTCCTTGCTTGCCTCCTTCCCTACCATGTCTTCCTTGCAGCCAAGAACCAGGTACATGTGAAATTTCGTGTGGTCTGTATGCGATCTTGTTGAACGAACTAATAACTGGCTGATGAATTATTGTTCTCCTGGACTTTGCTGCTGCAGACTAGCCATGAGAGGCACAAAGAACGGTACCGGAGTTCCCCCAATCCTTACGATAGGGGAGTCCTTAGGAACATAAAGGATTGCCTGTTTGAGAGTTTGCCTCCCCCTAGAGTCGATTTCAGAGCCGCCCAGCCAAACTTGATGGATCAACAACAACATTTGGCATTGACAGTTCATTCAGGCTGCTAGCTAGGATCTTCTGAAGCGGGATGCAATCGTGACCTGTACTTTCAAATCTCTAAGGTGCCCAATCATCAGCGCCTCAGCCCAATAGCAACTCACAACGGCAGATTGAGACTCTGACAAGTGGGGTCCGTCTCATCGGTATGCCAATATGTAGTGATCAGTTCCATGGCCTCGAGTTGTCTGATAAGGAACACTTTCAGTTAGTAGCTTTATGAAATAGTGTTCTGCAATTCTTTATTTTTTTAACAAGATATTCGGAGTTTCACGAGATCTACTAATCGTTTATCGAGCTTTTCATAAACTGATTTGGTAAACACAAAATGTTCATTTTTCAACTTAGACGAAATTGTGTAAAGGCAAAACCAAATATCAAATCATCAACTTCACGTCAAACACATAAGCAAGTGGAGAAATGGCAACCTAGTCGTAATTTCGTTTTCATCTTTCATGATTCTGACATCACAAACTACTCCCATGTACTTCGCTTGTAAGTTTTAACCGGAAGGTAAGCCCATCTTTATAAACTTGAAGATATCTCCACAACTTAATTAGAGGCTCACAAGAATTCCATAGAGCTTCACACCACAATGATTGAGGTATGTGGTAACACCAAACTTCTAGGGTTCCGAAAACCGAGAGGAACAGTATCTAGGTGCAAGCATCCAAGAGAAATAAGCTCACAAACTTTCACTCATGTGGATCCTCTATGAGAATTCAAACATGTGCAATGGTGGGACACAAGTGCTCAAGTCCTATCCCAAATCCCACCAAATAAACTAATTCTATGTAAGAATATGAGATGAAGAAGAAAGGAGGAGAATGCCAAATTCCACTAAGGTCCCGTTCCAATGGATTCCATCACTAAGAGGAGATATTGATTGCCGGAAATTCCTATCTTAATCTCCTTTGGAGGGGGGGGGGGGGACGAATGGGGAACCTTTGTAGAAAAAGACCCCTTAAATAGTCGAACGATAGTACCGCTCGGTGTTACTGTTGCCTTCGAAATGAGTGAATACGTACTAGGTATTACTATTGGTAATGCACCAATGGTAGCTCATCAAAAAAGAGTGGTGCTTCTAGGCCACTACGGGCATATTACTACACCCTATACCGGTGGTGGCAACCCTTAGTGGTAGTGCACGTGAGTGAGTGTGGTACGACTGCTACTAACCGACAAGCGGTAGTCTTGCAAAGACTCCATCAGTACCACACTACCGTGGGACGGAGACCAATAGTGCCGCTCCTAGGAAGGGTCAGTACTACCGCTAGCCACATCGGTACTACCAGACCTCGGAAAACTGTAGAGACAACCGAAATCAAAACTATAATATCAGCATGCAAACTCCAATTAAGATGAAACCGATTTTTTTTTGTAATGATAACGACAAGTAGTAATCTTAAAAACTAAACAAGGACAAACTACCAAGTAGATGGTGGAGGGAACCTCCCTAAGTGTTGCAAACGGTAAAAGTTATAACTAAAAAACTTAACAAGTTTTTCATGTGGAATCCGTTTTTTATGAGCTCGAGCTTTTCAAGAGGATAACCATAAGTTCTAAATCCTCATATGGATAAAAATCAAATAACAGTCAGGAAATATGATGCCAATGATGTAAAATTTTGATGACTTTTTCAAACATCTTATATTTATGTTCTAAGGCCATGGTTTTGTAGCCTTCGTCCATACGAGTTCAACGAGCCGAAGAGCACCTAAAACGGAGTCCATAGGAAGAAATAACGAACAAAATACGAAAGCAACAAAAGGCTTCGCGACCATCAGTACGGGCAGACCTCGCCCGTACCGTACGGCCGTACGGACCTCTGTTGGCTCCGTTTCGTCAAATGGAACAACATTTATGAAGGCTCGATGGGCATATTCGACCCCTAGCTCTGTCGGTTCACGAAACCGACCTCCAAAGTGCCTATTTAAGGAGGGGAGGGACCAAGGAGGAGCAGACATCCATCCACGCCCTAGGGGTAGAGCCCTGCCACCGCCGCCATCTCCATAGCCACCGCCTCCGTCACCATCTCCACCAACACACAAGAGGAAGAGGGGACTAGGATCTCGAAGGGCCACACATCGATCTCCATCATCATCATCATCATCATCATCATCATCATCATCATCATCATCATCATCATCATCATCATCATCATCATCATCATCATCATCATCATCATCATCATCATCATCAGTGTCTCCATCGCTGATCCCCTTTGTCTACCTGGTTGTGATCCGAACTCTATTAGGATTCACACGTGTATACAATTGTACCCTCATATTCAATCCATAGTATTTTCATGATGTTGATGCTCTTCATGTATGAGTAGTTCCTTTGTTCTTGGGGAGATAGATAAACCCTAGTAACATTATGATGTGAAATGAAAGTAAATTATAACTTTGATTTATTAAGTGTGTGTTAGTTCTCTCTCTTGATGTTATGTGAAGTGCACCACATAATATTTGCCTTGTGGACTAGATAGGGAACTACCCTTGGAAGGATGATAAAATGTCCGACGAGAAGTGACATTACCGTGCGACACTTTACCATATGGAAGAGGGGGATAAAGGGAGATTCACTAAGTTCTATCGATAACTATGGGGAAACCCTTAATTGTGGTAATAAATATGTGGTTTGCAGAAGACTAGTTGATGTGGTTATTTAGAGATGCAATGACCGATGGGTTTCTAGGCGTGTCTTATCACGGAGCTCTTTGCACACATGACATAAATGAAAGATATGGGTTCATCCTAATCATAACTAATACTAATACTAGTGGTGGAACTTACACTCCTTGAGAATCCCTCAACCATATCACAAACACACTCTCTTGCTTTAGTTTACTTTTATTATTTACTTTGCCTTTAGTTACTTCAAACTCTCAAACCATTACCATTTTAGTAACTTATAAAATAGGCTATTTACAAACTACGGTTTGGGTGCGAACGTGGCTACGCCTGTGACAACGCGGTTGTGGGGTTGTGTGATTGCCATTTGCAAAGCTTCCAAGAAACGAACTTATATAAATAAAGTACCGCAATAACTCTGTTATTGATCGCATGGACCCAGGCATCAGAGGCTCCGTGGGCGCATGCTCCATGGGTGTTTCCCCATTGCAAATGAGCCATGGGATACTTTTATTGCTTCGTTTGGTTGCTCGTGAAGGCGTTTTATGCACAGGAGAGAGAACATTGCCCCCACTATTTGGTTCGTTGTACACATGCCTTTTTGCCCTGATGGTGCAACGCAACCCTAGTTTTCCTGCACACATGAGTCTGATATGGTAACATCTTCCATTCGAGTGGTGAGGTTACCTAGCAGTGCTGACCAAATAAGAACACATTTAGTAAAATTTAGTTCATCAAAAGGAGCTGGTAATACACATTATATAGTTACCCTACTAGAAGATGCATCACAATTAAAGCGACTATACTTCATGATGCATCGTTAGTTCATCACACGAGGGTTAGCATATATACCATCTTGAACAAGTTTATCATTACAAACCTAGGATCAGGTTCAATCAAGTCCTAGCTAATGGATGATATGAAACCACCTCTC
The DNA here is from genome assembly GCF_022539505.1 of Lolium rigidum. NCBI lineage: Eukaryota > Viridiplantae > Streptophyta > Magnoliopsida > Poales > Poaceae > Lolium > Lolium rigidum. The sequence continues at coordinate 247,286,947 of NC_061514.1, read as the reverse complement.
AAAATATACATGATCTTTCTAGAAGATAATGACCACAATCGACATAATGATGAAGAACAAAGCAGGAGCCCTAAGCAAACTTCTTGCAAAGCCAGGTCCTAAGCCATGTCCTCCACTCCCATGGTTGCAGCCTACAGTATTCAACACACTCAACTTTGTTGTCAGCAATGAAGTTGAGTGTCTTGATAAGAAAGTGTGGTTGGTAGAGCTACTCCTTTCTAACAAACCTGGGTGTGAAGATTATCTTCATCTGAGCGTAGTTGATAATCAGACTCTTCAGAAACTCAAGGTGCTTCAGGTTGTTCTGCAATTAACATGAAACTAGTGGCAGGGCATATCAACATGCACGAAAGAACAACAAAGAAGAATCAGTAAGCCATATTATCTTCAGGTGGTCATGCAGGTTGTCCTCATCTTCAAACACATAGCAAGTGTCGCCTTTGCTCCATTTGAGCATGTCTTTAATTTTCATCATGTTAATGAGGATCCACGTGTTCCTCCACTTCCTCATGCGGTTGTGGATCGGAAGAGCGCTCACAACGATGCTAATGAAATCAAGAACATTATTGTCAACCTTATTCATATGATGCTCTTTGAAGCCTTGGTTAAAGTAGACGTCGCTTTTCACGAGGTCAACCAAACGGTTTAGGATAAACTCGAACAAATTAGCTTCCCAAACCATTCTAGGCTTGTGTGTATACAATGCTTTGTCATGTACATAAGGAGCATGCTCATTTGAGGACATGCCATTGTTTTTTATTGAGGGAGTTAACATATCGGGAGAGCTAATATGTATGATCGCCTACAATACGTTATAAAGAACATTGGTAAGCATTGTAAAATATTGGAAAACTAAAAGGATCGTATGCCGCACCTAGAGGGGGGTGAATAGGTGCTAACCAATTTTTAGTTCTTTTTCAATTTAGGCTTGACACAAAAGGTAAATTCTCTAGATATGCAACTAAGTGAATTTACCTATATGACAAGGCTAACAACTAAGCAAGATATAGCTAAGCAATATAAGAGATAGAATAGGATAGAGGTAACCGAGAGTGGAGCACGCGATGACACGGAGATGATTCCCGTAGTTCCCTTCCTTTGCAAGAAGGTACGTCTACGTTTGGAGGAGTGTGGTTGCTACGAAAGCCAAACCAACAGCCACGAAGGCTTCACTCAGATCTCCGGTGAGCAACGCCACGAAGGCCTAGCCCACTTCCACTAAGGGATTTCCTCGAGGCGGAAACCGGGCCTTTACAAGGTTCTTGGGGCACACATCCACAACCGAATTGGAGGCTCCCAAATCTGTTACAACACAACAATCAACAACAATACATCAACACAAATCAACTAGGGAACCAAATAGGAACACTAGCATGAGATCCCTCAAACAAGAGAGGGGGAAATGAGAATCGCTTCGGTGAGGATGTAGATCGGTGTCTTCTCCTTCGAATCTCCAAAGATCAAGAGCTTTGGTTGGGGGAGGAAGGAGATCTTGCAAATCTTGAGTTTCTTGAGGTGGCTCTAATGGAGGTGGCTTGGCAGATTTCTTGTGCAATGATTGAGCCAGCAACCAAGGTAGAAGAAGGGGGTATTTATACCCCCCCCCCCCACAAAAATGAGCCGTTGCAGCTTCCGAGGGGCCGGATATTCCGGCCTAAGTAAGGGCCGGATAATCCGCCCCCGGATAATCCGGCCTTCGGGACAAAACCGTGACAAAATCCGGCCAAATGTCCGGCCCTATGCCAGACTTGATTTTCTTCTGGTCCTTAGCCAAATTCGAGGGGGCTGGATATTTCCAAAATATCCGGCCCGGATATTCCGGCCCTGGTACAATACCGGGACAATATCCGGGCAAAAATCCGGCCCCTATACTGCGTTGCTTTTCCTCAAAGACTTAGCCGAAAACTGGGGGCCGGATATTTCAACAATATCCAGCCCGGATAATCCGGCCTGACCAACTTTGCTGTTTTCTTTTGACAGACCGACCATATCCAACACACAAGAATATGTATCTATGTAATCCCTGTACCACTTAAACAAACATTAGTGTATCACATATATTGACATCAAACACACAAAACATAATGTGAGAGATGTTCTTTCAATCTCCCCCTTTTTGGTGTTTGATGACAATATACGGATTTGCAAGAGAATCACTATAGAGACAAGCATGAGGGAAAAACATAGAGGCACTCCCCCTACATGTGTGCATATAAGTAATTTGCATTTGAATACAAATACACAACACATAGGAGTGAGGTGCCTCAACACAAGAGATATCCAACATGAGCTCTAACAATAGACATCGACAAATATGAAGTTGAGATAGGATGCAAGAAATCATACCCATGTGTAGATATATAATACGAAGATATAGCATCACACATAATGTAATATCCTTGATCTCAACAAATAGAAATCCGAAAACCATAACAATGTCTCACACCACATAGCACATAGTTTTGAACGGCACACAAACAAACCAAATAGTTCAAATAAGAGGGAACACAAGCAATATAAGAATGATAAACGCATATGCTTGTGCCCAAACCATGCAAATCCCCGAGAGTCCTAATAGAACACTTCTCCCCCTTTGGCATCGAGACGCCAAAAAGGGGACAAGCGCGATGCTACACGTCCCATGGGAATCACTCGGAGGCATCTTCATCATCAGACTGATGTGCCACTTCCTCATCTTCATCTTCAGTGTCAGTTGCATCCGGAGAGCGGCGAGTGAGGTTGGACCTTTGAAGGCAATCGTCAAGATCACTCCATGGAACCTGTGCAGAATGCCATCCACTGTAACCTTGGTGAGCTGGAGGCTGAGGCGGGGGTCCTTGATCACCACTGAGCTTGTGTAGAATAACCGCCTGAGTATGCTTAATCTCAGAACGCTCACGGCTGGCCGCATAGTTCTCCTTATGGATCTCAATGTTCATGCAAAGGATGTGACGCTGAAACCAACTAAGCCGGCTTACTTGCTTCCTCATAGCCGGAACGTCAGGATGGCGAGCAGGAGCAAAACCACTAGAACGAGCATCACCCATGAAAGAGTCAGGTGCAGGTACAGCAGAAGAGACTGGCTTAAGTTTGTAAGCCTTCTTGACACCGTGCTTCATCAAGGGGTACCCGCTCAAGTCTTCACCACCCAAAGCCACAGAGTTGTTGATGAGAAGCTGGATGTAGGGAGCATAAGGTATGGTGGTCCGGGAGACCATGGCATCATGGATATCATGGAAGATGAAGTCCATGACATCAACAGTGTAGTTCCGTTCCTCATTAACATCACGAGCACACTTAAAGCTGAGGTGCATAAGGTCCACAAGGGCTCCCCGGAGAGCATCATTGTTACCACCACTTGGGAAAATGGTTGCCCGAAAGAACCGGAGCAACTGACTGTAGATGGGAAGCATCCCCTTGGCATAACCAACTTTTCCCGCTGAGGTATAGAGATCCACCAGTGCATTCTTATCTGTCTTCTGTGGTCCATGAAGGCGACGACCCCCTTCTGCAGGAACTCCAGGAATACCGGCAAATCGGCGCAGAGTGGCACTACAGTGAGAGGAGCCAGTCATCCATTCCATAGTGCGTTCCTCATCTTTCTTGATTGCCAAAGTGGCAAAGAATTGCTTCACCAAATCTGGGCTATAGTCACATTGAATCTTCATGATATCAACCAAGCCCAACCTGCCAGCTACCCAGATTGCATCTTCAAAGTGATTGTTGACAGCCAGAATGTCCACATCGATAGCTTGCATGGGTCTCAGATTCTTCATGGGCTCATAGATGTCCCTGTAGATGAAATCCTGCTCCATGCACCAGTATCTCCTGCCCTCAATCTCTTCATCCCTTGGGAGGTCTTCATACCAGTTCTTCATGCGGATAGCGGAATAAGAGATAGGGTCCATGGCCTTGTAGTTCTCCCTCACTTCCTTGTTCTTCCGCCTTGAAGCGACGGACTTGCGAGGTGCATTGGGTGCAAACTCGTCACTTGATCGATCATGCCTATAGAGTCTCCGACCACCCCGAGAAGCACCACCTGTGAGAAGTAAAGGCGGGTAGCAAAGAGAAGGTAATGCTCATAAGTCATGTAAGATACAGTAATATACTCGAGAAACATACTATAAGTCGGTACAAATCTAGACATGATAGATTGAAGCAAAAACTGCAGCGGCGATGAAGCTCCAGGCCGGATAATCCGGTGTCCCCTGGGGGCGGATTATCCGGCCTGGCCGGATAATTCGGCCTGCGCGGGGGCCGGATAATCCGGCCCTGCGAAACTTGCAGTTTTTTAATCAAAAGCTTGTCTAAGACTAGATCGGCCTCATAGCATGCAAGAGGAGTACACTACACTTGATTTGGAACAACTAGACACCAATTCCACCAAGAAAATAGCACATATAAAACACAACATCTAGGGCTAGAGATTGTGAATCATACCCACATCCATTGTGGAAACCGCTTGGAGGAGAAGGTAGCTAGGGAGGAGATGCACCCGATCCACCCAAGAACTCCTAGAGGGAGCGGACGGAGCGTCTCCGGCGAGGAGGAAGAGGTCCGGCGAACTTGAGAGGAGAGAGAGGAGAGAGAGGCGCGTGGGGGTGGTGTGAACCGTTTGCCCCCCCGCGGCCTCGTCCTCAACCCTTTCAAGATCTGCCCAGGCCGGATAATCCGGCCCTAGCTTAGGGCGGATAATCCGGCCGGGCCGGATTTTCCGGGGTGTCCTGGGGCCGGATTATCCGGGGTTCTGGAAAATTCCAGAATCACCGGGAATCCGGCCCATCTTTCGTTGGTTATTTGCATGACCCATATGCGATGCAATAATGTATCACGTCACATATAAGGTGCAAATTTACCAATAAGATGGAGCAACCTAGATCATCAGACCGAAAAACCTCAAACTCCAAGTTTTTTACCAAACATGACAAATGAGCAAGATGGAAATGGCTTATAGGAGAGAGTAGGCTTAGGTTTTAGAAGATACAAACTGTTAATGGTACATGGTCACTCAAGTTTGCAAGATATGAGCAAATAAGGCCAAACTAGAGTGATTTCCCATAAGAACATGGAGTTGTCAAATAAAAGGCGATAAGATCCAAATAACTCCAACTCTTCACAAAGAAGAGTGTGGTGGCCTAGGCCACCATATATGAGTGTTGTGGCATGGCACCGCGAAGATATATCTTGGGTCCAAGCCACTACTCATCATTGAAGCTCACATATCAACATATGATATAAAGAGAATGATTTCTTAATGTTGGCATTATGGGGGGAGGGATAGCTCAATAATTTAAACCGCACTCCCCCTATTTCCATGCCCACATCTAAACCAAATAAAGTTTTGAGACGAAGGTGTGTTTGCAAGATGGTCAAGCTATACTCCTTGAATCAATGATATTTAGCTCATTCCTCAAATAAGTGAACCTTGCTTCATCAAGAGGCTTCGTGAATATATCGGCAAGTTGATCTTTGGTAGGAACATAGATAAGCTCAATATCACCGGCA